>NC_092337.1:388717500-389017500 GCF_046630445.1 Rutidosis leptorrhynchoides
GCAAAATAAGAAGGCGGGTGTGCTTAGAAAATTGGCTGCTTTGGCCTTTGATCATCTGGGGAAGAAAGTTCTTATAGAAGAATTGCATGCAAAATCCATTGTTATGATTCCGTTAGTGGCACCTATTGAGGAATCCAGCTCAACATGGATGACACCTATTATTGCTTTCCTGCGGGACGGCACCTCACCTGCGGATTCCATTGACGCAAAGAAAGTCCGCACTAAGGCACCACTGTACGCCCTTGAGGGTGACGTCCTATATAGAAAAAATTATTTAGGGCTGCACCTAAGGTGTATTGGTCTGAAAGAGGCAGAGGAGGTTATACGCGAGGTGCATGAAGGTGCATGCGCTCTTCATTTGGGGCACAGGTCTATTGTGTCAAAAATTATGCGGCTAGGTTATTATTGGCCCACTATGTACGCAGATACCGCGCGAATAGTTAAGCAATGCGAATCTTGCCAAATACATGCACCTATCACCAGTGCACCTACGCATCTAATGATACCTGTCTCCTCACCATGGCCATTCTGCAAATGGGCAATTGACATAGTCGGACCATTTTCAAAAGGCCGTGGTAATATTATCATTTATTTTATACCTTATGCTGTTTACATCAGTATCTTACGCATACTCTGCGCACGCAGGAAATATCAAATTCTTAATTGTTGTAATCGACTATTTCACGAAGTGGGTTAAAGCAAGACCGCTGGCAACAATTTCAGGAAAAAGGGTGCGGAATTTTGTATGGGAAGACATTGTCTGTCGATTCGGCATACCAAATGAAATCGTTAGTGATAACGGTACGCAGTTTGCGGGGATCTTCTTCGTAGTTGGTGCGCGGAGCTTAATATTAAGCAAACTTTTACATCCGTCGTGCACCCACAGGCGAATGGCCAGTGTGAAGTCACCAACCGGGACATAGTGGCTGGAATCAAAGCTAGATTGGGCCTTGGTAGAGTTGGTTGGGTGGACGAATTGCCAAAGGTTTTATGGGCGCATAGAACAACACCAAAAGTAAGCACTGGTGAGACTCCGTTCAGTTTGGTCTACGGGTCAGAAGCTGTTGTGCCCGCAGAAATTGGGGTACCAACGTTCCGCATACAGAATTTTGACGAGCAAAATAACTCAGAAGCTTTGCGGGAAAATCTTAACTTGCTGGAAGAACGCAGACTCTCTGCGGCGATAAACGAAGCCAATTGATGTTAAAGCGAAGGGGTACAAAATAGTAGTATTTTTGCTACGAAATACTATTAAATACGATACAATTTTACACAAGTTATTTATTTATTTATAGAGTGGATATACCTAAACCTTGCTACAACACTTATAGGCAGTGTACCTAATCGTACAGTAGTGTAGTTTTTAGTAAGTCCGGTTCGTTCCACAGGGAGCTAGCCAAGTTTAACGCCATATTTTAAAACTATATTTGTATATATAATATATATATATATATATATATATATATATATATATATATATATATATATATATATATATATATATATATATATATATATATAAGTAGTATTATTATTATAAAAGGGGGTTTTTACCGTTTAATGACCGGTTTGTCGATTTTAAAACTTTAGTCGCAGTTAAAACCTAATGTAAAATATTAAAAATATAAAAGACTTAATTTAAAGCGTAAAGTAAATGACAAAAATTAAAGTGCGATAAATTAAAGTGCGATAAATAAAATGACAATAAATAAAATTGCGATAATAAAAAAGTACGATGAAATATGAAATAAAGGAATTATGCTTATTTAAACTTCCGTAATCATGATGTTTGACGTGTTGATTTTAGTTTATTATCATGGGTTAATTGTCCTTTGTCCTAGATTATTCAATATGTCCATCTGGTTTTTGTCCATAACAGTCCATCAGTCATAAATATAAAGTGCGAGTGTCCTCGTTAAATTATCCTTATATCCGAAGTCAAATATTCCAACTAATTGGGGACTTAAACTATAATTACACCAATTTTACTTGAATGTAATTCACCCCTGTTTTAATAAGTCCATTGACTATTAATCCATTCCCGTGTCCGGTTAAATGAACGATTATTAGTACTTATAAATATCCCGCCCATCGTGTCCGATCGAGTGTATGTGGTTATTTATAGGTACGTCCAATTGTAAATCTTTATATTAAATTAACGAACTATCATTCAATTAAACAAATATAAAGCCCATTAATAGCCCATAGTCTAATTTTCACAAGTGTTGTTCTTTTGTCCAAACCCCAATTATGGTACAAAGCCCAATTACCCAATTTTAATATTTAGCCCAACATCACGATTACTTCAATTTAAATAAGCATAATAATAACTTAGCTACGAGACATTAATTTAAAAAGGTTGAACATAACTTACAATGATTAATAATAGCGTAGCGTTACACGGACGGAATTTCGACTTACACACTTACAACATTCGCTAACATACCCTTATTATTATTAAATTAAAATTAAAATATTATATATATATATATATATATATATATATATATATATATATATATATATATATATATATATATATATATATATATATATATATATATATATATATATATATATATATATATATATATATATATATATATATCAGAGAGATAGAGAGGATAGAAAAAGGAGTTTTTGTTCAACCAAAACTGCGAAATTTATAGGACCTGACCCTCAAATTGGGGCCATGCGATCGCATGGAAATTACACTTCCAGGCCATGCGATCGCATGGCCTGCTTTTCCAGCTCACACATATTTGTTTGCTTTCTTGCCGACGGTTTTATTAAATAATATAATATATAAATAATTTTAAGAATTAATTATATATTATATTATATTCATGTGCATAGCTGACTTGTAATTTTTAATCTGTTGCGTCGAGCGTTGACAGTTGACTCTAGTCCCGGTTCCGGATTTTCGAACGTCCTTGCGTACAATTTAATATCTTGTACTTTGCGTTTTGCGTCTTGTACTCTTGTAATTTTGAGACGTTTCTCATCAATAATTTGAACCACTTTGATTGTACTTTGTACTTTTGAGCTTTTTGGTCGTTTGCGTCTTCAATTCGTCGAATCTGTCTTTTGTCTTCACATTTTATTATTTAAACGAATATCATTTGTAAATAGAACAATTGCAACTAAAAGCTTGTCTTTCTTGAGGGATAATGCTATGAAATATATGTTCGTTTTTAGCATTATCAAATATTCCCACACTTGAGCGTTGCTTGTCCTCAAGCAATATAGTCTTGAAATAAAAATACTAGAATCACTTCTTTATTCTTCACACTTTGTACATCAGTGATTTCTATACGGCGGTATGAACAATGGTAGTAACGATGTGGTTTACAGTCCCACATGACTATAAAAATTTAGATCCTTTTAGGAAATTGGATCTTTATGAAAACATTTGATCTTTTGAAAATTCAATCTAGCTTTTACCCTAGATAAGTTTTCCGGAATAACCCTTCACCGGTGTTTGCAAATTGTTTTTGTGGGTTTTGTAGGTTTCAGATTTGAAAATTTTAGTTCAAAACTTGCGGTTTTGTGTCACCCACTTGCTAACCTTGTATTGGGAAAGCAACACGTCCAGTTTACTTGCTCCGTATATTACCTTTCGGTAAACTACCGTCCGGTTGTAAAGGAAAGCGTTGAACAAGCAACTGTTAAGGCAATGTCCCGTGACATGCTTTTGATTATGGTCTATATTGTGTCGGATGCAATTATTATCCTTTGTAGGAGCAATAGTAAAGATCACCGTATAGTTTTTCGGTCTGGCACAAGGTCCTGTCTTTGACCATGCTATGCAACCACCGTTCTTACAGTTGACACCCGATTTAGTTCAGGTGACCTAATGAATTCTAGGTGAATTCCTAGGATTTTACGTTCAATGGTAATGAACGCATTGAAAATAGGTTTTCAAAAAACAAATCGGTTTGTAATTTTGATCAAAATATTTTCTCGTTCAAGCTCGAGTTTAGATATCATCGAATTCCATGAGTTTGTAATTCTCAATCTTTAAGGTCAATCTCAAGGATTGAGTAATATTAGGCTTAAAAGCTGATTTTTGATTTTTAAGGAGATTATCCTTTCTGGGGATCTGATTCATTAGTCTTATCAAGCTAATTTGCACGGCGCCCTCCCCATTTTATGAGACAGATCCTCTCATGGTTAGGATAAGTCTGACCACTTGGCGACCCTGTTTGATGCTGAGGTCCTTGGATTTCCTGCTGATTTTAGAGATGACTTTTCTAGATTTTTCGTCAACCTACAGCTGGTCTGGACGGCAACTTCCTGACCTAAATCAAGAAGCGCGTGTCTTTTTCGAAAGACTTTACTTCCTTTTAATGATGGAATTGATTCATCGTGTAGATCCATCTTTCTTTCAAATATATTACAGTAAATCGGGTAAAACTGATTAGTTTATTCTAAAGCAAAAGTACCTATAATAATCTTGTACAAACATATGTGATATGTGTTTTAAATAACTTGATAAATTCTTCCTACACTTAGTTTTTTTTTTTTTTTTTTTTGCCGTTTTATTCTCCTCTATTCTATTTTAAATGAATTCTAACGTTTTGGGTTGTTTCTCCATTGATGTTCTCTCTGAGGTAACAATAATTTTGGTATTAACACCTAGTTTTATCGTTCATAAATATGTATAAACATGATTTTGAATTCATTTAGTTGAAATTTTTTCAAATTTTCACAAAATTTGGCAATTAAACTAAGTGTAAACCCGAGAGAATTTATAACCCTTCCCCACACTTGAGATCATGCAATGCCCTCATTTGCATGAAATCAGACCATAATTATAAATTCATGAGGGTGATTAGTGTAGAAAAGTGATTAAAAATACCGAGTTTGCAACATATTATTTTATATCACATTTGATATTTTGCGTCTTGTCGTCAAAATTATTAGCTTTTGCTGAACTTAATGTCAGTCTTTGAAAGTGCGCTGTTTTACCCTGTTTTGTATATAAGATAAACAACAAATATATATTATATATATATATATGTATATATATATATATATATATATATACATATATATATATATATAATATATATATAAATATATATATTTTTTATAAAACCTTTATTTATTAAAACAATTTAAATGAATAATTTTTTTTTAAATTTGTTTCCTTTTACTTTAGGTAGTTTCGGTATGTTTACCAAGTCCATCCCTCGACAAAATTTAAAGTTTATCCTTTTTAAAGCGATTGTTTTAAAAGCAAAGATTTTTGTGGTTTTTTAATTTTTTTTGGTATACTTTAGATCAATAAAATTAAAAATAATGATAACAAAATTTTTCGCCCCGCCCTCGGGTAAAGCAATTTCGGTTCCATGACCTAGTCTTCAACTTACGATGAATTTTAGATATCATTTTTTTTCTTAATGAAATAAAGTAATTTTTGTTTTTAAATTCACACAAAACTTTAAATTTAAAAAAAAACGTATTAATTTCATACAAAACCTACAAAACAAAAATTCAGAATGGGGGGAGAAAACTAGTTCTTTAGTGTCTGCTAGTGGAAAAGACCAATCGAATTCCATTCTCAGAACTACACGAGAACAGAACAACTAACTCTAGACAGCATTTTATTTTAGAACATTTGAATCTCCCCACTCTTAGGTAGCTGTGGTGTCGAAATTGTGATTAACTTCATTGTCAATTTCTTTTGGACCATAATCAACTTGCATATCTGTGACTTTTGCTTTTAACCATTGGTCGGATTCCTGTGTAACATTCACAAATTCAACTAGTTTCGCCTTTTCTTTAGGCGAAAGATTGGATACTAACCGGTTACATAACTTAAAGTTCCCCTTGGTTCTAGCATCGCGAATCCGTTTAATAAGTTTCTTCATTGAACTATTAATAACGGGGTCATTTAATTTCGTATCAACAACGGAGTTCTTTGTTATCAGGTCATCATTAGGTGTTACTTCATTTTCCCCACACTTCGGCATTTTATTATTGCTAAGCACAATCGTTGGAGTTGGTAAGACAACATGGTTCTTGCCAATCATTTTTGTTGGTTCAACGGTTTTGGTTGGTGGAGATTTAGACTTTCGACTCACAAAGGTGATCGATTTTTCATCATCACTAAGTGTCAATCTACCCTCTCTTACATCAAATAACGCCTGGGTGGACGCTAAGAATGGTCGACATAAAATTAGAGGAATGTTTGAGTCCTCTTCTATGTCAATGACAATAAATTCGACTAAAAAGGTTAAATTACCTACTTGTACGGGTAGGTTGTCAGCAATTCCAACTGGGTGCTTAATGGTTTGATCAAAGAGTCGAACACTCATCTCTGTTGGACTTAACTCACCTACTCCTAATCTCTTATATAATGAAAGGGGCATAACACTCACACTCGCACCTAAATCTGCTAGTGCATCATACATGACACAATCACTAAGTAGACAAGGAACAATAAATTCACCCGGATCACCCAACCTGGGTGGAGGTTTCGGTGGAACTGTCTTCTCCGGGTTTATTTTTACGGTTTTTGTTTCTTGCACTTTCTTATTCTTCTTCTTCTTTCCAGAGGTATCACAAACTTTATTACCTATTACTTGCTCATACTCAACTCCTTTTCTTGGAAACAGGATGGGTGGTCTGTATGGTGCCACCACTGGCTTTACATACTCGGGTGGTGGTGGTGTTGTAACTTCTTCATTGTTACTCACATCTAAAACCTTCCCATCTTCTGGAGCTGGTTTTTCAGAATTTGTTGACACCATATTAACATTCTCATTCCGAGGATTTACTTCAGTATTACTCGGTAGCTTTCCTTGTTCCCTCTCACTCATCATGCTAGCAAGAGTACCTACGTGTTTTTCTAGATTTGAAATGGAAGCTTGTTGAGTTCTTAATGATTGATCAAGCCTCTCATTTGTTTGGGTTTGAGATGTAATAAATTGTGTTTGAGATTCCATTAGTTTTGCCATCATTTCTTCTAGATTTGACTTTTTCTCTTCAGTTTGTTGTGGTGGTTTATACAAGCCAGGTTTTTGTTGATTGAAAGTTTTGTTTTGAGTTGGTTGGTTATTCGGACCTTATAATGCTAAAAACGAACATATATTTCATAGCATTATCCCTCAAGAAAGACAAGCTTTTAGTTGCAATTGTTCTATTTACAAGTGATATTCGTTTAAATAATAAAAGGTGAAGACAAAAGACAGATTCGACGAATTGAAGATGCAAACGACCAAAAAGCTCAAAAGTACAAAGTACAATCAAAGTGGTTCAAATTATTGATGAGAAACGTCTCAAAATTGCAAGAGTACAAGACGCAAAACGCAAAGTACAAGATATTAAATAGTACGAAAGGACGTTCAAAAATCCGGAACTGGGACCAAAGTCAACTTTCAATGCGCGACGCAACGGAGCGAAAATTACAAGTCAACTATGTACATAAATATAATATAAGATATAAATAATTCTTAAAATTATTTATATATTATATTTATTTATTTAAAACCGTCGGCAAGAAGCAAACAACAATATGTGAGCTGGAATCCCAGGCCATGCGATCGCATGGCCAGGAAGAAGAAAATCCATGCGATCGCATGGCATACTTTTTCAGCTCAGGTCCTATAAATTGCAAAGTTTGGTCGACGAATTTTACATCTTTTTCTTTCTCCATCTCTCAAACGTATATATATATATATATATACATATATATATATATATATATATATTATAATTTTAATTTTAATTTTAATTTCAATTTTAATTTAATAATAATAAGGGTATGTTAGCGAATGTTGTAAGTGTGTAAGTCGAAATTCCGTCCGTATAACGCTACACTATTATTAATCATTGTAAGTTATGTTCAACCTTTTTAAATTAATCTCTCGTAGCTAAGTTATTATTATGCTTATTTAAATTGAAGTAATCGTGATGTTGGGCTAAATATTAAAATTGGGTAATTGGGCTTTGTACCATAATTGGGGTTTGGACAAAAGAACGACACTTGTGGAAATTAGACTATGGGCTATTAATGGGCTTTATATTTGTTTAATTGAATGATAGTTCGTTAATTTAATATAAAGATTTACAATTAGACGTACCTATAAATAACCACATACACTCGATCGGACACGATGGGCGGGATATTTATAAGTACTAATATCATTTAACCGGACACGGGAATGGATTAATAGTCAATGGACTTATTAAAACAGGGGTGAATTACATTCAAGTAAAATTGGTGTAATTATAGTTTAAGTCCCCAATTAGTTGGAATATTTGACTTCGGATATAAGGATAATTTGACGAGGACACTCGCACTTTATATTTATGACTGATGGACTGTTATGGACAAAAACCAGATGGACATATTGAATAATCCAGGACAAAGGACAATTAACCCATGGTAATAAACTAAAATCAACACGTCAAACATCATGATTACGGAAGTTTAAATAAGCATAATTCCTTTATTTCATATTTAATTGCACTTTTAATTATCGCAATTTTATTTATTATCATTTTATTTATCGTACTTTAATTTATCGCACTTTAATTATTGTTATTTACTTTACGCTTTAAATTAAGTCTTTTATATATTTAATATTTTACATTAGGTTTTAACTGCGACTTAAGTTTTTAAATCGACAAACCGGTCATTAAACGGTAAAATCCCCCTTTTATAATAATAATACTACTTGTATTTATATTTATATTTATACAAATATAGTTTTAAAAATATAGCGTTAAACTTGGCTAGTTCCCTGTGGAACGAACCGGACTTACTAAAAACTACACTACTGTACGATTAGGTACACTGCCTATAAGTGTTGTAGCAAGGTTTAGGTATATCCACTCTATAAATAAATAAATAACTTGTGTAAAATTGTATCGTATTTAATAGTATTTCGTAGCAAAAATACTACTATTTTGTACCCCTTCGCTTTAACATCAAGTATTTTTGACGTCGCTGCCGGGGACTGCTTAAACGCCGGAAGCGAAACGCTATATATATAAAAAAAATTAATTTACTTTTGTAAAAATACGTTTTAAAAATACAAAAAATATAAAAAGAAAAAATATATATATATTTTTAAGAGTTGTTCAAAATATAAAAAAATTAAAAAGTTTGAATTTTCTTTTAGTTACAAAAACTAATAGTAGTTTTTTAAAAAAAAAATTAAGTTTTTAATTTATTTTATATAAATATTCTATATAAATTAAAAACAGAAAAAAAAAAATATATATATATATATATATATATATATATATATATATATATATATATATAAGTAATCGGGCTACACTGTTGCAGCCCAATTTGTGATCTGAATATTTGGGCCATGCGATCGCATGAACTCGTAGGCTAAAACTCATGCGATCGCATGAGATAGCCTGACACGCCATATATGATCCTCGTACAGCATTAATTACGGGTATAATTTAATTATTATTATTATAAACCCTAATTAGGTTTAGTTTATTTTAATATTTAGTTTAGTTTTATTTAATTTGTAATATTTAGTTTTAATTAGTTTTATTAATTATAAATTGATACTTTTATAAAATAAATAATATAAAAATAATATTTTTATAAAAATTGTATTTTTATAAATTTAAGTTTCTTTTTATATTTATATCCTTTTAATCGTTTATTCGTAATATTTATATATTTTGCTCGTAATTAGTTTCTAGCTTAGTATTTTACCGTAGTATCTCTAGATTTTTAGGCTTTGCCGTAAAATCCCTTAAGTGTTTTTTCTTTAGATTAAGATTTATGTGCTTTAGAATTTTTGCGACGCCGTTTTAAATTTTAGTGCCTATTAAGTTATTGCCGTTTTGGATATAGAATTCCTTTTAAGCTTTAATTCCTTTAGACGCAACTTTTTAGATTTATTTTTGAGAATTTTAAGTTTCGACGTTTTTCTTTCTTATTTTTATTTTTTCGATTTTTATTTTTCGATGTTTTTCGACGCGCTCTTTTTCTTTCTTATTTCTCGACGCTCTAGTTTTTAGGACATAGAATTTTCTATTTCTTCTCTAAAATTTCAAAACGAAAAATTATTTTAAGCGGTTAAATTGATAGACATCCAAAATTTTCTGGTTCGTAGTAATAGTTGGATTTGTTAGTGGCGAGTTGTGGGCTTCCGATTTAAAGGGTCCTGGCTACCTGCTGCATCTATTGGCTATTCGAAATGTGGGCAAAATCAGAAAAGTCTATTAATTTGATAACTTATATAATTTTTATCTTTTATAACTAATAGGATATTCAGTGAATGCACCGAGCAAAACGTTCACCACCTTTTATATGTTCACCACCTGTAACTCGATCAAGACATCTAGCCAATATTTTCGCCGTTGATTTTTCTTTAGAATCGTCATCCAGTCGACCAAGTACTCCAATTCAAATTTTCGATAATCCATTTTTTGAACCCGACCTCACAATTGAGAATCTGGAGGATATTCAAGGACAATTCAGAGATCCTGAACCATTAATCATTCCTCCTGAACCACAAATCACTCATCCAGAGATTGTCAAGGAAGAAACCATTAAATCGGAATCTCTTAGTGATTCAGATTCAACAAATTCAATAATGAAAAATCTGGAACCTCTAAGTATGGAAGATCGAATGAGAGCCACACGCACGAGCCAAGATCACGCCATTATTAAACCAGACATTAATGCACCAGATTATGAAATCAAAGGACAAATCCTACACATGGTAACTAATCAATGCCAATATAGTGGTACGCCAAAAGAAGATCCAAACGAACATCTTCGTACCTTTTATAGGATCTGTACTCTATTTAAAATCCGAGAAGTTGAGGATGAACATATATATCTCATGTTATTTTCCTGGACTTTAAAGGGAGAAGCCAAAGATTGGTTTGAATCGTTACCTGAAGGGGCGATTGATACATGGGATGTCTTAGTTGAAAAATTTCTTAAACAATTCTTTCCGGCATCTAAAGCCGTGAGACTTCAAGGAGAAATTGTTACGTTCACGCAAAAGCCAAATGAAACTCTATATGAGGCGTGGACAAGATTCGGAAAATTGTTGAGAGGATGTCCACAACATGGTTTAGACACTTATCAAATAGTACAAATATTCTACCAAGGATGCGACATCACTACAAGAAAAGACATCGACATAACAGTTGGTGGTTCCATTATGAAGAAAACCGCAACTGAAGCTTACAAAATTATTGATAACACAGCCTCCCACTCTCATGAGTGGCACCAAGAAAAAGATATCTTTCGTTCATCTAAAGCGGCTAGAGCCGATTCTAGCCATGACTTTGATTCCGTTTCCGCAAAAATAGATGCTTTCGAAAGACGAATGGAAAAGATGAATAAAGATATTCACGCAATACGAATCAGTTGTGAGCAATGCGGTGGACCACACTTAACGAAAGATTGCCACATTGAGCAAATGATGGAACAACGTAAGAATGTTTCCTACATGAACCAAAGGCAGGGAAATAATTATCAACTGCCAAGGCCAAACTTCAATCGAAATCAAAACATTCCTTACAATCCAAATGGACCTAATAATAACTCGTACAACCAACAAGGTTCGAATAACCAACCAACTCAAAACAACACTTTCAATCAACAAAAACCTGGCTTGTATAAACCACCACAACAAACCGAAGAGAAAAAGTCAAATCTAGAAGAAATGATGGCAAAACTAATGGTATCTCAAACACAATTTATTACATCTCAAACCCAAAAAAATGAGAGGTTTGATCAATCATTAAGAACTCGACAAGCTTCCATTTTAAATCTAGAAAAACACGTAGGTACTCTTGCTAGCATGATGAGTGAGAGGGAACAAGGAAAGCTACCGAGTAATACTGAAGTAAATCCTCGGAATGAGAATGTTAATATGGTGTCAACAAATTCTAAAAAACCAGCTCCAGAAGATGGGAAAGTTTTAGATGTGAGTAACAATGAAGAAGTTACAACACCACCACCACCCGAGTATGTAAAGCCAGTGGTGGCACCATACAGACCACCCATCCCGTTTCCAAGAAAAGGAGTTGAGTATGAGCAAGTAATAGGTAATAAAGTTTGTGATACCTCTGAAAAGAAGAAGAAGAATAAGAAAGTACAAGAAACAAAAACCGTAAAGATAAACCCGGTGAAGACAGTTCCACCAAAACCTCCACCCAGGGTGGGTGATCCGGGTAAATTTATTATTCCTTGTCTACTTAGTGATTGTGTTATGTATGATGCACTAGCAGATTTAGGTGCGAGTGTGAGTGTTATGCCTCTTTCATTTTATAAGAGATTAGGAGTAGGTGAGTTAAGTCCAACAGAGATGAGTGTCCGACTCTTTGATCAAACCATTAGGCACCCAGTTGGAATTGCTGACAATCTACCCGTTCAAGTAGGTAATTTAACCTTTCTAGTCGAATTTATTGTCATTGACATAGAAGAGGACCCAAACATTCCTCTAATTTTAGGTCGACCATTCTTAGCGTCCACCGGGGCGTTATTTAATGTAAGAGAGGGTAGAATGACACTTAGTGATGATGAAAAATCGATCACCTTTGTGAGTCGAAAGTCTAAATCTCCACCAACCAAAACCGTTGAACCAATTGGTAAGAACCATGTTGTTTTACCAACTCCAACGGTAGTGCTTAACAATAACAAAACGCCTAAGTGTGGGGAAAATGAAGTAACACCTAATGATGACCTGATAACAAAGAACCCCGTTGTTGATACGAAATTAAATGACCCCGTTATTAATAGTTCAATGAAGAAACTTATTAAACGGATTCGCTGAAATGTCCCGTTCATATTGATTATAAACGTTCCATATTAATTGATTTCGTCGTGAGGTTTTGACCTCTATATGAGACGTTTTTCAAAGACTGCATTCATTTTAAAACAACCATAACCTTTATTTTATCGATAAAGGTTTAAAAAGCATTACGTAGATTATCAAATAATGATAATCTAAAATATACCGTTTACACACGACCATTACATAATGGTTTACAATAAGAACATATTACATCAAAAATAAGTTTCTTGAATGTAGTTTTTACATAATATCATACAAGCATGGACTCCAAATCTTGTCCTTATTTTAGTATGCAACAGCGGAAGCTCTTAATAATCACCTGAGAATAAACATGCTTAAAACGTCAACAAAAAATGTTGGTGAGTTATAAGTTTAACCTATATATTATCAAATCATAATAATAGACCACAAGATTTCATATTTCAATATACATCCCATACATAGAGATAAAATTCATTCATATGGTGAACACCTGGTAACCGACATTAACAAGATGCATATAAGAATATCCCCTATCATTCCGGGAAATCCTTCAGACATGATAAAAATGAATTCGAAGTACAAAAGCATCCGGTACTTTGGATGGGGTTCGTTAGGCCCAATAGATCTATCTTTAGGATTCGCGTCAATTAGTAGATCAGTTTACTAATTCTTAGGTTACCAAGCAAAAGGGGCATATTCGGCTTCGATCATTCACCCATATAATGTAGTTTCATTTACTTGTGTCTATTTCGTAAAACATTTATAAAACTGCATGTATTCTCATCCCAAAATATTAGATTTTAAAAGTGGGACTATAACTCATTTTCACAGATTTTTACTTCGTCGGGAAGTAAGACTTGGCCACTGGTCGATTCACGAACCTATAAAAAATATGTACATATATATCAAAGTATGTTCAAAATATATTTACAACACTTTTAATACATTTTGATGTTTTAAGTTTATTAAGTCAGCTGTCCTCGTTAGTAACCTACAACTAATTGTCCACAGTTAGATGTACAGAAATAAATCGATATATTATCTTGAATCAATCCACGACCCAGTGTATACACGTCTCAGGCTAGATCACAACTCAAAGTATATATATTTTTGGAATCAACCTCAACCCTGTATAGCTAACTCCAACATTATTGCATATAGAGTGTCTATGGTTGTTCCAAATAATATATATACATGGGTCGATATGATATGTCAAAACATTTACATACGTGTCTATGGTATCCCAAGATTACATAATATATTAGAATACATGTATAATACAATATAAGTTAGCTAGTATATGATTTGTATAGAATTGTTAATATTTCCCGTAGCTACAAAAATCAAAAAATATCCAATCTTGTTTTACCCATAACTTCTTCATTTTAAATCCGTTTTGAGTGAATCAAATTGCTATGGTTTCATATTGAACTCTATTTTATTAATTTAAACAGAAAAAGTATAGGTTTATAGTTGGAAATATAAGTTACAAGTATTTTTTGTAAGAGGTAGTCATTTCAGTCGAAAGAACGACGTCTTGATGACCATTTTGAAAAACATACTTCCACTTTGAGTTTAACCATGATTTTTGGATATAGTTTCATGTTCATAAGAAAAATCATTTTTCCATAAGAACAACTTTTAAATCAAAGTTTATCATAGTTTTTAATTATCAAACCCAAAACAACCCGCGGTGTTACTACGACGGCGTATGTCCGGTTTTACGGTGTTTTTCGTGTTTCCAGGTTTTAAATCATTAAGTTACCATATCATATAGATATAGAACATGTGTTTAGTTGATTTTAAAAGTCAAGTTAGAAGGATTAACTTTTGTTTGCGAACAAGTTTAGAATTAACTAAACTATGTTCTAGTGATTTCAAGTTTAAACCTTCGAATAAGATAGCTTTATATGTATGAATCGAATGATGTTATGAACATCATTACTACCTCAAGTTTTGTGGATAAACCTACTAGAAAAGATACAAATGGATCTAGCTTCAAAGGATCTTGGATGGCTTGAAAGTTCTTGAAATAGAATCATGACACGAAAACAAGTTCAAGTAAGATTTCCACTCGAAATAAGATTGTTATAGTTATAGAAATTGAATCAAAGTTTGAATATGAGTATTACCTTGAATTAGAAAGATATCTTACTGTAAATAAGAAAGATTTCTTGAGATTGGATGATCACTGTACAAGATTGGAAGTAAGCTAGCAAACTTGGAAGTATTCTTGATTTTATGAAACTAGAACTTGTAGAAATTATGAAGAACACTTAGAACTTGAAGATAGAACTTGAGAGAGATCAAATAGATAAATAAAATTGAATAATGAAAGTGTTTTTAGGTGTTTTTGGTCATTGGTATATGGATTAGATATAAAGGATGTGTAATTTTGTTTACATGTAAATAAGTCATGAATGATTACTCATATTTTTGTAATTTTATGAGATATTTCATGCTAGTTGCCAAATGATGGTTCCCACATGTGTTAGGTGACTCACATGGGCTGATCATTGGAGTGTATATACCAATAGTACATACATCTAAAAGCTGTGTATTGTACGAGTACGAATACGGGTGCATACGAGTAGAATTGTTGATGAAACTGAACGAGGATGTAATTGTAAGCATTTTTGTTAAGTAGAAGTATTTTGATAAGTGTCTTGAAGTCTTTCAAAAGTGTATAAATACATATTAAAACACTACATGTATATACATTTTAACTGAGTCGTTAAGTCATCGTTAGTCGTTACATGTAAATGTTGATTTGAAACCTTTAAGTTAATGATCTTGTTAAATGTTGTTAACCCAATGTTTATTATATCTAATAAGATGTTAAATTATTATATTATCATGATATTATGATATATTAATATATCTTAATATGATATATATACATTTAAATGTCGATACAACGATAATCGTTACATATATGTCTTGTTTCGAAATCATTAAGTTAGTAGTCTTGTTTTTACATATGTAGTTCATTGTTAATACACTTAATGACATGTTTACTTATCATTTATCATGATTAAACATAGTGTATCAATATCTTAATATGATTCATATGTATTTAGTAAGAAGTTGTTATAACGATAATCGTTATATATATCGTTTCGTGTTTCTTAATTCAATAAACTCAATTTCATGTATATAACTCATTGTTAAAATACCTAATGAGATACTTACTTATCATAATATCATGTTAACTATATATATAATCATATATATGTCATCATATAGTTTTTACAAGTTTTAACGTTCGTGAATCACCGGTCAACTTGGGTGGTCAAATGTCTATATGAAACCTATTTCAATTAATCAAGTCTTAACAAGTTTGATTGCTTAACATGTTGGAAACACTTAATCATGTAAATAAAAATTTCATTTAATATATATATAAACATGGAAAAGTTCGGGTCACTACAGTACCTACCCATTAAATAAATTTCGTAACGAAATTTTAAGCAGTTGGAAGTGTTGACGTATCTTCTGGAAATAAATGCGGGTATTTCTTCTTCATCTGATCTTCTCGTTCCCAGGTGAACTCGGGTCCTCTACGAGCATTCCATCGAACCTTAATAATTGGTATCTTGTTTTGCTTAAGTCTTTTAACCTCACGATCCATTATTTCGATGGATTCTTCGATGAATTGAAGTTTTTCGTTGATTTGAATTTCATCTAACGGAATAGTGAGATCTTCTTTAGCAAAACATTTCTTCAAATTCGAGACGTGGAAAGTGTTATGTACAGCCGCGAGTTGTTGAGGTAACTTAAGTCGGTAAGCTACTGCTCCGACACGATCAATAAACTTGAATGGTCCAATATACCTTGGATTTAATTTCCCTCGTTTACCAAATCGAACAACGCCTTTCCAAGGTGCAACTTTAAGCATGACCATCTCTCCAATTTCAAATTTTATATCTTTTCTTTTAATGTCAGCGTAGCTCTTTTGTCGACTTTGGGCGGTTTTCAACCGTTGTTGAATTTGGATGATCTTCTCAGTAGTTTCTTGTTTTATCTCCGGACCCGTAATCTGTCTATCCCCCACTTCACTCCAACAAATCGGAGACCTGCACTTTCTACCATAAAGTGCTTCAAACAGCACCATCTCAATGCTTGATTGGTAGCTGTTGTTGTAGGAAAATTCTGCTAACGGTAGATGTCGATCCCAACTATTTTCGAAATCAATAACACATGCTCGTAGCATGTCTTCAAGCGTTTGTATCGTCCTTTCACTCTGCCCATCAGTTTGTGGATGATAGGCATTACTCATGTGTAGACGAGTTCCTAATGCTTGCTGTAATGTCTGCCAGAATCTTGAAATAAATCTGCCATCCCTATCAGAGATAATAGAGATTGGTATTCCATGTCTGGAGATGACTTCCTTCAAATACAGTCGTGCTAACTTCTCCATCTTGTCATCTTCTCTTATTGGCAGGAAGTGTGCTGATTTGGTGAGACGATCAACTATTACCCAAATAGTATCAAAACCACTTGCAGTCCTTGGCATTTAGTGATGAAATCCATCGTAATGTTTTTCCATTTCCATTCCGGGATTTCGGGTTGTTGAAGTAGACCTGATGGTTTCTGATGCTCAACTTTGACCTTAGAACACGTCAAACATTCTCCTACATATTTAGCAACATCGGCTTTCATACCCGGCCACCAAAAATGTTTCTTGAGATCCTTGTACGTCTTTCCCGTTCCAGGATGTATTGAGTATCTGGTTTTATGAGCTTCTCTAAGTACCATTTCTCTCATATCTCCAAATTTTGGTACCCAAATCCTTTCAGCCCTATACCGGGTTCCGTCTTCCCGAATATTAAGATGCTTCTCCGATCCTTTGGGTATTTCATCCTTTAAATTTCCCTCTTTTAAAACTCCTTTTTGCGCCTCCTTTATTTGAGTAGTAAGGTTATTGTGAATCATTATATTCATAGATTTTACTCGAATGGGTTCTCTGTCCTTCCTGCTCAAGGCGTCGGCTACCACATTTGCCTTCCCCGGGTGGTAACGAATCTCAAAGTCGTAATCATTCAACAATTCAATCCACCTACGCTGCCTCATATTCAGTTGTTTCTGATTAAATATGTGTTGAAGACTTTTGTGGTCGGTATATATAATACTTTTGACCCCATATAAGTAGTGCCTCCAAGTCTTTAATGCAAAAACAACCGTGCCTAATTTCAAATCATGCGTTGTATAATTTTGTTCGTGAATCTTCAATTGTCTAGACGCATAAGCAATTACTTTCGTTCGTTGCATTAATAAACAACCGAGACCTTACTTTGAGGCGTCACAATATATCACTAAATCATCATTCCCTTCAGGTAATGATAATATAGGTGCCGTAGTTAACTTTTTCTTCAATAACTGAAACGCTTTCTCTTGTTCATCCTTCCATTCAATTTTCTTCCCTTTATGCGTTAATGCAGTCAAGGGTTTTGCTATTCTGGAAAAGTCTTGGATGAACCTTCTGTAATAACCAGTTAGTCCTAAAAACTGGCGTATGTGTTTTGGAGTTTTTGGGGTTTCCCACTTTTCAAAGGTTTTTATCTTTGCTGGATCCACCTGAATACCTTCTTTGTTCACTATGTGACCGAGGAATTGAACTTCTTCTAACCAAAATGCACACTTTGAAAACTTAGCGTACAGTTTTTCTTTCCTTAACAACTCTAGCACTTTTCTCAATTGTTCTTCGTGCTCTTGATCATTCTTCGAGTAAATAAGTATGTCATCGATGAAAACAATGACAAACTTGTCAAGATATGGCCCACACACTCGGTTCATGAGGTCCATGAACACAGCTGGTGTGTTAGTCAATCCAAATGGCATAACCATAAACTCGTAATGACCGTAACGCGTCCTAAAAGCAGTCTTTAGAATATCATCCTCCTTCACCCGTATTTAATGATATCCAGAACGTAAATCGATCTTCGAATAAACAGACGAGCCTTGTAGTTGATCAAATAAGTCATCGATTCTCGGTAGTGGGTAGCGGTTCTTGATGGTAAGTTTGTTCAACTCTCGGTAGTCGATACACAATCTGAATGTACCATCTTTCTTCTTGACAAACAAAACAGGAGCTCCCCACGGTGATGTGCTTGGTCGAATGAAACCACGCTCTAAAAGTTCTTGTAATTGGCTCTGAAGTTCCTTCATTTCGCTAGGTGCGAGTCTGTATGGAGCACGAGCTATTGGTGCAGCTCCCGGTACAAGGTCTATTTGAAATTCAACGGATCGGTGTGGAGGTAGTCCCGGTAATTCTTTCGGAAATACATCGGAAAATTATTTTGCGACGGGAATATCATTGATGTTCTTTTCTTCGGAATTGACTTTCTTAACGTGTGCTAGCACAGCATAGCAACCTTTTCTTATTAGTTTTTGTGCCTTCAGGTTACTAATAAGATTTAACTTTGCGTTGCTCTTTTCTCCGTACACCATTAAGGGTTTTCCTTTTTCTCGTGTAATGCGAATTGCATTTTTTTAACAAACGATCTCTGCTTTCACTTCTTTCAACCAGTCCATACCGATTATCATATCAAAACTCCCTAACTCTACTGGTATCAAGTCAATCTTAAATGTTTTGCTAACCAATTTAATTTCTCGATTCCGACATATATTATCTGCTGAAATTAATTTACCATTTGCTAATTCGAGTAAAAATTTACTATCCAAAGGCGTCAATGGGCAACTTAATTTAGCACAAAATTCTCTACTCATATAGCTTCTATCCGCACCCGAATCAAATAAAACATAAGCAGATTTATCGTCAATAAGAAACGTACCCGTAACAAGCTTCGGGTCTTCCTGTGCTTCTGCCGCATTAATATTGAAAACTCTTCCACGGCCCTGCCCATTAGTATTCTCCTGATTCGGGCAATTTCTAATAATGTGGCCCGGTTTTCCACATTTATAACAAACAGCGTTGGTATTACTTGCTCCGACACTATTCGTTTCGGCATTACTTGTTCCGGCATTATTTGCTCCCTTAGTTCTGTTAAACTTTGGTCCGTAGACCTCACACTTTGTAGCGCTATGACCATTTCTTTTACACCTGTTACAAAATGTCGTGCAAAACCCCTGGTGATTTTCTTCACACCTATGACATGGCTGTTTTTGGTTTTTGTTGCCGTTGTTGTTATTGAGGTTGTTGTTGGGATTGTTATTGTTGTTGAAACGGTTATTGTAGTTGTTGTTGTTGGGATGTTTGTTGTAGTTATTGTTAGAATTGCGGTTATTGTTGCGATTGTTGATGCGGTTGTTGGGATAGTTGTTGCGATTGTGGTTGTAATTGTTATTGTTGTTGTACTGGTGACTCTTGTCACCGTTTTCCTCCCACTTCCTCTTGAGTTGTTTCGTGTTGGCTTCTTCGGCCGCCTGCTCTTTAATTCTTCCCTCAATCTGATTTATGAGTTTATGAGCCATTCGACTTGCCTTCTGTATAGAAGCGGGCTCGTGTGAACTTACATCTTCTTGAATCCTTACTGGTAACCCTTTTACAAACGCGTCGATCTTCTCTTCTTCATCTTCGAATGCTCCCGGACACAATAGGCACAACTCTGTGAATCGTCGTTCATATGTGGTAACGTCGAACCCTTGTGTTCGTAACTCTCTAAGTTCTACCTTGAGTTTATTGACTTCGTTTCTAGGACGGTACTGCTCGTTCATCAATTGCTTGAATGCCGACCACAGTAGTGCGTAAGCAGCATTTTGTCCTACCTGTTCAAGATAGGTGTTCCACCACTTTAACGCAGTACCTATGAAGGTATGCGTAGCGTACTTAACTTTGTCCTCTTCAGTACACTTACTTATGGCAAACATCGATTCGACTTTCTCGGTCCATCGTTTCAATCCAATTGGTCCTTCGTTTCCATCAAATTCCAAAGGTTTACAGGCAGTGAATTCTTTATAGGTGCATCCTACACGATTTCTTGCGCCGTTAGCTGCATTGCTAGATTCAGCGTCATTGTTGGTATGTAGCGCAGCCTATACTGCGGCTATGTTTGCAGCAAGAAAGGTACGAAATTCCTCTTCGTTCATATTCATGGTGTGTCGAGTAGTCGGTGCCATTTCCTTCAAAATAGACAACTGAATCGAGTTAATTATACAGAATATTAAGAGTAGTCAATAGTATTTCGTAGCATAATATGAACTCATTTATAAAAGCTTTTTCTTCATATTAGCATTTTATAAGTTTAAATTCGGGTACTACCTACCCGTTAAGTTCATACTTAGTAGCTAATATACAATTCAACTACTACAATTCCATATGAAAAACTGATTATAATAATATATCACATACAAATATTCTTCAAACTTACAACTTCGCTATATTACATATAACATGAAATATAGTACACTATGATACAGGACAGTTTTGAAGATAAATCTAGTTAATACGCAAGTTGTTCAGCAAAGGAAATAAAGACACGTAATTCATAAGTCCAGAAAAAAGTCATGCATTCTGGTTTTACTAAGACGACTTCCCATCCTTGGTCTTGTGGAAAATAACCATTATGACCATTGGCTAGGCAGCATGTTGTAACGTCGTCAAAAGGACGAGGGTTTCGTAATGTCCAACAGCCCCGTAATAATCTAAAAACCATGTTTCTCACCCCAACTACTGAATCCGTCACTTGTGGGAAGGTTTTATTTAAAAGTTGCAATCCGATATTCTTTTTCTCACTTTGGTAAGAAGCGAACATCACTAACCCGTAAGTATAACATGCTTCTTTATGTTGCATGTTAGAAGCTCTTTCTAATTCACGAAATCCTATGTTGGGATATGTTGAGTCAAAATAGGTTCTTAACCCGTAGCGTAAAATTGCATTTGGGTTCCCCGCATTTAACGCTTTAAAGAAAACACGGCGTAACTTACGGTCTCCCCAATGTGATATACCCCACCTATCAAAGGAAAGCCTTTTATAAACTAAGGCATTTCTGGAAAGTGTTTCAAATGTTTGACAAGTTAATTTCGCCATAACTAAATGTGCTGATGAATTCTGACCGACTCTAGACAAGATTTCCTCAATCATATCCTGCGGTAGGTCTTCTAATTCGGTTGTCTACCCTTAACGTCCGTTTTGTTTTTATACTGTAAAATAGACAAAAATTAGATTCGTAAAAGATAATTAACAAACAATACAAGCAATTTTTACATAGAACAAAAAAAAATTCAAGCACACTACAATACATATAATACACACCATGATTACAACCCTCTAATCTGAATCACTGGTTTCTTCTTCTTCGGACATGGTTCGTTTTCCTAATTTTCTAGGAATATATGGTGTTCCTCTAATACGAGCCGTCGTTTTATATAATGGTTTAGAAAAACCTGGTGGTTTAGAGGTTCCCGGGTCATTGTTACATTTTAGGAAATACGGATGTTGTCGATACATATAAAGTTCATCGGGGTTGGAACCGGGCTCTCTATTTTTATACCTTTTCACTTATTATTTTCTTTCGCTTTATTAAATTGGGTCGAGGTAATTTCTATAACATCATCGGAATCCTCATCGGGATCCGATTCATCGGAAAATTGGTAATCTTCCCAATATTTTGCTTCCTCGGCGGAAACACCATTGACCATTATTAACTTTGGTCCGTTGGTTGAGGATTTTCTTTTATTTAATCGATTTACTATAGGTATCAATATTTCTTCCTCCGGAACCTCTTCTTCTTCTGGTTCCTCCTCTTCCGATTCCTCCTCTTCTGGTTCCTCTTCTTCCGGTTCCTCCTCTTCCGGTTCCTCCTCTTCCGGTTCCTCTTCGGGAATTTGTGAATCTTCTCAAAATATATTCGACTCTTCATTATTATTAGGTGAATTAATGCGATTTGTACTAGAGGTAGACATCTATCACACAATATCAAACACGTTAAGAGATTAATATATCACATAATATTTACATGTTAATAATATACAGTTTCCAACAAAAAAAATGTTAAGCAATCGTTTTTTTTTTTGAAGAAAAACACGGTCGAAGTCCAGACTCACTAATGCATCCTAACAAACTCGGTAAGACACATTAATGAAATTTTCTGGTTCTCTAAGACCAACGCTCTGATACCAACTGAAATGTCCCGTTCATATTGATTATAAACGTTCCATATTAATTGATTTCTTCGCGAGGTTTTGACCTCTATATGAGACGTTTTTCAAAGACTGCATTCATTTTTAAAATAACCATAACCTTTATTTTATCGATAAAGGTTTAAAAAGCATTATGTAGATTATCAAATAATGATAATCTAAAATATACCGTTTACACACGACCATTACATAATGGTTTACAATAAGAACATATTACATCAAAAATAACTTTCTTGAATGCAGTTTTTACATAATATCATACAAGCATGGACTCCAAATCTTGTCCTTATTTTAGTATGCAACAGCGGAAGCTCTTAATAATCACCTGAGAATAAACATGCTTAAAACGTCAACAAAAAATGTTAGTGAGTTATAGGTTTAACCTATATATTATCAAATCATAATAATAGACCACAAGATTTCATATTTCAATATACATCCCATACATAGAGATAAAATTCATTCATATGGTGAACACCTGGTAACCGACATTAACAAGATGCATATAAGAATATCCCCTATCATTACGGGAAATCCTTCGGACATGATAAAAATGAATTCGAAGTACTAAAGCATCCGGTACTTTGGATGGGGTTCGTTAGGCCCAATAGATCTATCTTTAGGATTCGCGTCAATTAGTATATCGGTTTACTAATTCTTAGGTTACCAAGCAAAAGGGGCATATTCGGCTTCGATCATTCACCCATATAATGTAGTTTCATTTACTTGTGTCTATTTCATAAAACATTTAAAAAGCTGCATGTATTCTCATCCCAAAATATTAGATTTTAAAAGTGAGACTATAACTCACTTTCACATATTTTTACTTCGTCGGGAAGTAAGACTTGGCCACTGGTCAATTCACGAACCTATAACAAATATGTACATATATATCAAAGTATGTTTAAAATATATTTACAACACTTTTAATACATTTTGATGTTTTAAGTTTATTAAGTCAGCTGTCCTCGTTAGTAACCTACAACTAGTTGTCCACAGTTAGATGTACAGAAATAAATCGATATATATTATCTTAAATCAATCCACGACCCAGTGTATACACGTCTCAGGCTAGATCACAACTCAAAGTATATATATTTTTGGAATCAACCTCAACCCTGTATAGCTAACTCCAACATTACTGCATATAGAGTGTCTATGGTTGTTCCAAATAATATATATACATGGGTCGATATGATATGTCAAAACATTTGCATACGTGTCTATGGTATCCCAAGATTACATAATATATTAGAATACATGTATAATACAATATAAGTTAGCTAGGATATGATTTGTATAGAATTGTTAATATTTCCCGTAGCTACAAAAATCAAAAAATATCCAATCTTGTTTTACTCATAACTTCTTCATTTTAAATCCGTTTTGAGTGAATCAAATTGCTATGGTTTCATATTGAACTCTATTTTATTAATATAAACAGAAAAAAGTATAGGTTTATAGTCAGAAATATAAGTTACAAGTTGTTTTTGTAAGAGGTAGTCATTTCAGTCGAAAGAACGACGTCTTGATGACCATTTTGAAAAACATACTTCCACTTTGAGTTTAACCATGATTTTTGGATATAGTTTGATGTTCATAAGAAAAATAATTTTCCCAGAAGAACAACTTTTAAATCAAATTTTATCATAGTTTTTAATTATCAAACTCAAAACAGCCCGCGGTGTTACTACGACGGCGTATGTCCGGTTTTACGGTGTTTTTCGTTTTTCCAGGTTTTAAATCATTAAGTTAGCATATCATATAGATATAGAACATGTGTTTAGTTGATTTTAAAAGTCAATTTAGAAGGATTAACTTTTGTTTGCGAACAAGTTTAGAATTAACTAAACTATGTTCTAGTGATTTCAAGTTTAAACCTTCGAATAAGATAGCTTTATATGTATGAATCGAATGATGTTATGAACATGATTACTACCTCAAGTTTTGTGGATAAACCTACTGGAAAATATACAAATGGATCTAGCTTCAAAGGATCTTGGATGGCTTGAAAGTTCTTGAATTAGAATCATGACACGAAAACAAGTTCAAGTAAGATTTCCACTCGAAATAAGATTGTTATAGTTATAGAAATTGAATCAAAGTTTTAATATGAGTATTACCTTGTATTATAAATAAGAAAGATTTCTTGAGGTTGGATGATCACTCTACAAGATTGGAAGTAAACTAGCAAACTTGGAAGTATTCTTGATTTTATGAAACTAGAACTTGTAGAATTTATGAAGAACACTTAGAACTTGAAGATAGAACTTGAGAGAGATCAATTAGATGAAGAAAATTGAAGAATGAAAGTGTTTGTAGGTGTTTTTGGTCATTGGTATATGGATTAGATATAAAGGATGTGTAATTTTGTTTACATGTAAATAAGTCATGAATGATTACTCATATTTTTGTAATTTTATGAGATATTTCATTATAGTTGCCAAATGATGGTTCCCACATGTGTTAAGTGACTCACATGGGCTGCTAAAAGCTGATCATTAGAGTGTATATACCAATAGTACATACATCTAAAAGCTGTGTATTGTACGAGTACGAATACGGGTGCATACGAGTAGAATTGTTGATGAAACTGAATGAGGATGTAATTGTAAGAATTTTTGTTAAGTAGAAGTATTTTGATAAGTGTCTTGAAGTCTTTCAAAAGTGTATGAATACATATTAAAACACTACATGTATATACATTTTAACTGAGTCGTTAAGTCATCGTTAGTCGTTACATGTAAATGTTGATTTGAAACCTTTAAGTTAACGATCTTGTTAAATGTTGTTAACCCAATGTTTATCATATCTAATGAGATATTAAATTATTATATTATCATGATATTATGATATATTAATATATCTTAATATGATATATATACATTTAAATGTCGATACAATGATAATCGTTACATATATGTCTTGTTTCGAAATCATTAAGTTAGTAGTCTTGTTTTTACATATGTAGTTCATTGTTAATACACTTAATGACATGTTTACTTATCATTTATCATGATTAAACATAGTGTATCAATATCTTAATATGATTCATATGTATTTAGTAAGAAGTTGTTATAACGATAATCGTTATATATATCGTTTAGAGTTTCTTAATTCAATAAACTCAATTTTATGTATATAACTCATTGTTAAAATACCTAATGAGATACTTACTTATCATAATATCATGTTAACTATATATATAATCATATATATGTCATCATATAGTTTTTACAAGTTTTAACGTTCGTGAATCACCGGTCCACTTGGGTGGTCAAATGTCTATATGAAACCTATTTCAATTAATCAAGTCTTAACAAGTTTGATTGCTTAACATGTTGGAAACACTTAATCAAGTAAATAACAATTTCATTTAATATATATATAAACATGGAAAAGTTCGGGTCACTACATTCGCGATGCTAGAATTAAGGGGAACTTTAAGTTATGTAACCAGTTAGTATCCAATCTATCGCCTAAAGAAAAGGCAAAACTAGTTGAATTTGTGGATATTACACAAGAATCCGACCAATGGCTTAAAGCAAAAGTCACAGATATACAAGTTGATTATGGTCCAAGAGAAATTGACAATGAAGTTAATCACAATTTCGACACCACAGCTACCTAAGTGTGGGGAGATTCAAATGTTCTAAAAGGAAAATGTTGTCTAGAGTTAGTTGTTCTATTCTCGTGTAGTTCTGAGAATGGAATCCGATTGATCTTTTCCACTAGCAGACACTAAAGAACTAGTTTTCTCCCCCCATTCTGAATTTTTGTTTTGTAGGTTTTGTATGAAATTAATACGCCTTTAAATTTAAGTTTTGTGTGAATTTAAAAACAAAATTTACTTTATTTCATTAAGTTTAAAAAAAAAATGATTTCTAAAATTCATCATAAGTTGAAGACTAGGTCATGGAACCGAAATTGCTTTACCCGAGGGCGGGGCGAAAAATTTTGTTATCATTATTTTTAATTTTATTGATCTAAAGTATACCAAAAAAATTAAAAAAACCCAAAAATCTTTGCTTTTAAAACAATCACAAATTTTAAATTTTATCGAGGGACGGACTAGGTAAACATACCGAAACTACCTAAAGTAAAAGGAAACAAAATTTTAAAAAATTATTCATTTAAATTGTTTTAATAAATAAAGATTTTTATAAAGATATATATATATATATATATATATATATATATATATATATATATATATATTATATATGTTTGTAGTTTATCCTATGTACAAAACAGGGTAAAACAGCGCACTTGTAAAGATTAAGTTCAGCAAAAGCTACTAATTTTGATGATAAGACGCAAAACATATGTGAAATTACAACAAAAGGAATGAACGATGAGGCGCGCCATCTATCATTCGACGACCTTAGTAATTACAAACTCGGTATTTTTAATCACTTTTCTACACTAATCACCCTCATGAATTTATAATTATAGTCTGATTTCATGCAAATGAGGGCATTGCATGATCTCAAGTGTGGGGAAGGGTTATAAATTCTCTCGGGTTTACACTTAGTTTAATTGCCAAATTTTGTAAAAATTTGAAAAATTTTCAACTAAATGAATTCAAAATCATGTTTATACATATTTATGAACGATAAAACTAGGTGTTATTGCCGAAATTATTGTTACCTCGGAGAGAACATAAATGGATAAACAACCCAAAACGTTAGAATTCATTTAAAATGGAATAAAGGAGAATAAAAAGGCAAAGAAATAAAATAAAAAGCTAAGTGTGGGAAGAATTTACCAAGTTCTTCAAAACATATATCACATACTTTTTCAGCTCAGGTCCTATAAATTGCAAAGTTTGGTCGACGAATTTTACATCTTTTTCTTTCTCCATCTCTTAAACGTGTATATATATATATATTATAATTTTAATTTTAATTTAATAATAATAAGGGTATGTTAGCGAATGTTGTAAGTGTGTAAGTCGAAATTCTATCCGTGTAACGCTACGCTATTATTAATCATTGTAAGTTATGTTCAACCTTTTTAAATTAATGTCTCGTAGCTAAGTTATTATTATGCTTATTTAAATTGAAGTAATCGTGATGTTGGGCTAAACATTAAAATTGGGTAATTGGGCTTTGTACCATAATTGGGGTTTGAACAAAAGAACGACACTTGTGGAAATTAGACTATGGGCTATTAATGGGCTTTATATTTGTTTAATTGAATGATAGTTCGTTAATTTAATATAAAGATTTACAATTAGACGTACCTATAAATAACCACATACACTCGATCGGACACGATGGGCGGGATATTTATAAGTACTAATAATCGTTCATTTAACCGGACACGGGAATGGATTAATAGTCAATGGACTTATTAAAACAGGGGTGAATTATATACAAGGAAAATTGGTATAATTATAGTTTAAGTTCCCAATTAGTTGGAATATTTGACTTCGGATATAAGGATAATTTGACGAGGACACTCGCACTTTATATTTATGACTGATGGACTGTTATGGACAAAAACCAGATGGACATATTGAATAATCCAGGACAAAGGAAAATTAACCCATGGTAATAAACTAAAATCAACACGTCAAACATCATGATTACGGAAGTTTAAATAAGCATAATTCCTTTATTTCATATTTAATTGAACTTTTAATTATCGCAAGTTTATTTATTGTCATTTTATTTATCGCACTTTAATTATTGTTATTTACTTTAGGCTTTAAATTAAGTCTTTTATATATTTAATATTTTACATTAGGTTTAAACTGCGACTTAAGTTTTTAAATCGACAAACCGGTCATTAAACGGTAAAATCCCCCTTTTATAATAATAATACTACTTATATTTATATTTATATTTATACAAATATAGTTTTAAAAATATAGCGTTAAACTTGGCTAGCTCCCTGTGGAACGAACCGGACTTACTAAAAACTACACTACTGTACAATTAGGTACACTGCCTATAAGTGTTGTAGCAAGGTTTAGGTATATCCACTCTATAAATAAATAAATAACTTGTGTAAAATTGTATCGTATTTAATAGTATTTCGTAATAAAAATATAACTATTTCGTATACACCTCTACGCACATAAAATATGTATAAATAATATATATTAATAAATGAAATTTTGAGATTTCAATTACATGTTTTAATATATATAATTGACATAGGTTCGTGAATCCGAGGCCAACCCTATACTTGTTCAATGTCGTCATATGTATTTTTACTACAAAATACATTAGGTGAGTTTCATTTGCCTTTTTACACTTTATATTTTTGGGCTGAGAATACATGCGCAATTTTTATAAATGTTTTACGAAATTGACACAAGTAATCGAAACTACATTATATGGTTGAATGATCGAAGCCGAATATGCCCCTTTTGCTTGGTAACCTAAGAATTAGTAAACCGATCTACTAATTGACGCGAATCCTAAAGATAGATCTATTGGGCCTAACGAACCCCATCCAAAGTACCGGATGCTTTAGTACTTTGCGTTTTGCGTCTTGTACTCTTGTAATTTTGAGACGTTTCTCATCAATAATTTGAATCACTTTGATTGTACTTTGTACTTTTGAGCTTTTTGGTCGTTTGCGTCTTCAATTCGTCGAATATGTCCTTTGTGTTCACCTTTTATTATTTAAACGAATATCACTTGTAAATAGAACAATTGCAACTAAAAGCTTGTCTTTCTTGAGAGATAATGCTATGAAATATATGTTCGTTTTTACCATTATCACCAATAATAAGCAGAAAATCACAAAGTACTACAATCAGCATGTGCGTTCACGCTCTTATAAGTGCGGGGATTTAGTTTGGCGTCAGAATGACGCAAGTCATGCGGAGGATACTTGGAAATTGGGCCCCCATTGGGAAGGTACATACAGGGTAGCAAAAGCAAGCAACACTGGGGCATACCATCTCGAGACATTAGATAGAAAACCTGTGAAACGCACTTGGCACTCGACATTATTGAAAAAATGTTATATGTAGCTGGATGGACCTGATCACTCCTATCTATATTAGCACATTATTTTTTCTATGCATTTTCTGTCCTTTTGGATGTGTCGCGGTTGTAATCATGATTAATGCCAATTAAATATTTACTCGCGCATACTTTTGGTGTTTATTGTTTTCTTTTTTGTATGCGGTTCCTGCCTACTTAAGGGGTGTCCTCTAGCCCCCGTGCGGTAGAAGCCTATTTGGTTACAAGGCTAGACATCAACGACAGGCGAAGGGAATTGGTTTTCCCTAGCTAAGCGCCACGCAGACTAGATGGCTGTCAAGTCGACTTAAAAATACAAGCATTGGTTTGCTTGTCTTGAGGAACTCTTAAGTATAAAAGCATTGGTTTGTTTTTAGTTGCGTTGCTTACCATACAAATAAAGTGCACCTCTAGCACATGACAAAGCAATAATGCAGTAGCTTTTGAGTCTAAATTGTTAAAGGTAAAATTGTTAAAATATTGGTTTATTTTACGCAGTACCTGCGTATGCGCATGAGTTTTGGTTAACTATGCGCATAGGCATGCGGTTAACCTTTTTTTTATTCGCGATAGATAAACAAATTAATACGCTACGCATGCATAACACGATAATATATACATAAAATTAAGTTATTACAACTGACAATTGTTTCTACAAATTGCCTGCCTAAGCATAGGAATTACGGCGCGAACGATTACAAACTAAATCTAAAAATCCTCCTTGAGAAACCCATCAATTGGCATATTGGGATCTGCAGTGAATGCGTCTATTAGGGGGATCGGGATGGACTGGATGGCCTGCTCCGCTTCTAGGAGCGCCTAAGCTGTACCCTCTTTCAAATGTTTTCGCACAACTTCAGGGTACGGTAGCGTGAGGTCGCAGCCTTTGATCACCTCAAGCATGACCTTGTTATTTTCATGCTCTTTCACCGCATCGACGTAGGCATTGAACTTTCCGGTGACGGGCCCCGAGTCCATTACCTTCTGCGCGATGACGGGAAGGGAGGTGCGAAGCTTTGATAAGTCTGCCTCCGCTAGCTCGCGGCCAGTCACCGCATCGTCCATCTCCCTGCGCACCCTTTCCAGTTCAATCCGCAAGCGCTCCGTCTCCCCCTTAGCCTGGTCAACAGCCCCCACCAGCTCGCGGTTCTTTTTTCTTTTCTCAATCAGCGCGACTTTTGTCTCCGCTGCGGTCACCTCCACCGCCTTGCGCGCTTCTTCCGCGGCATCCCTGTCTTTTTTGACCTGGTCAACGTCCGCTTGCAATAGTCCCAACTCTGTTTCTTTCCGCACGACCACTTGATACAAATTGGTGGAGCGTCGGGCCTGATCCGCAACCATACCAAAGAACACAAGTCCGTTATGGACGAAGGCATTGAGCGCTTGGTGAAAGGGCAGTGCGGCTAGCTGATTACGGAACTCAGCCGGAAAGATTTGTTGCAGAAACGCAGACTGCTTTGCGGCATTTTTGGCGGAGGACTGGGTGAGCTGTGCCAGGTTTGCCAATCGTAAGCTACCGGGTGGTGGGACTTGCAGGGAATCAGAATCAAGGTGTATTTCCATGTCCCTGGACGTGGCGGTAGCCTCCAGTTCTGGATTCGCCTGCGGCGGCGTCTGCCGCGTCTCCTCATTATGCTCTGCATATCAGTAACTTGTTAGCACATGAAGTTAAATGTACGGTGTTTGCGAAAGAAATGAGATGCTTACCGGTGATAGGAGGAGGAAGATCTGCGGATGCTGGATCGATGGGGACAAAGTTGTCATTCCGCATGTCCTCCTTTTGTTTAGGAGTTAGCTTCTTCTTCTTCTGCTTGGTTTGGGTGGCTTCGACAGCCTTGCGCTTGTTGCCCGAGGTGGCAGGTGCTTGCACCTCGTTCTCGCCAGTCTTCTCCTACTCAAGAGGCTCATTAACATTCTGCTTGCGGAAGGAGATGGCCGTAATCTCCTCTGCGGTAAGTTCTTTCTTCATCTTCATCTCTTCAAACATATGCGCAATATTAAAACATGTATGTGTACGCTAGTGGTTAAATATTCATATGCATTTATACTATTCCTACCCTTTCCATTCGGTCCGACTATGGCTGGACGCACATCCTCCCATGGCCAGTGTGCGGATATCTTTCCTAACCGCAGCATCACGTTCCCATATGATCGGTGCACCAGCTGTGCGTTAGCGCACTCCGCTAACAGTTTTGTTTCCTCATCATCGAGGACCGGGGTTTTGTTCACGTCCTTAGCCATGCTTTCGTACCAGATAAGCGTTTGCGGGAAGTTGGCTCCCACAACAGATTGGTCAATAAAAAAGAAGGTTTCTTTCCAGTGGCCCGCGTTCGATTTGGGGGTTTTGGAGAAGTTCTGACGAGCGAAGAAAGTGAACCACGATTTGTGATGATTCGCTAAGCGGTATAGGTGGCAGAACACCTTCACTAAGGGCACATTGTTGAGTGCAACGCACCACATCTCAAACAGTACAATCTTCCCTATTGCGTAAGGGTGTAATTGCCCTAACCCTACGCCAAAATGATCTAAAACGCCTAAAAAGAAGTCGGAAGGGGGCACCCTAAAATTGTCATGCTTAAACGCATGCTCATATATGGCTACTTTGTTCTCCGGCGGTTTGTGGGCACGTTGATTAGATTGGGGAGGTACCGGATTGTACTGTGCTAGCGGTGAGTATTGTTTAACTAAAGAATCAATATGCTTCTGCTCTATAATAGACACTACACTATATACATATGTGTGACATCCGTGACTAATCCTCCCGGACGGAATCTTCAACAGTTGGTTCCATCGCGATGATCGACTCCAAATAAGGTCCTTAATATGAGCTATTGCACAGCGGAAGACTTAAATCATACCTGAGAATAACATGCTTTAAAAAGTCAACATAAAGTTGGTGAGATATATAGGTTTGATGCTAGCAGCGTTATAACAATGGACCACAAGATTTCATATTTATAAACATAATACACTCGCAAGTGTATGAAAAGCATTCCAAGCAGTGGGCACCTGGTAACTAGCCTTAACAAGAGTGTGTACCCCTGAGTTATAATAATATGTGCACCGAATCAAGTGCGTTCCGTTAACCTCGAAGTACTAAACACCCGTTCTTCTAGTTTACTAGAACAACATCTGGGTGGGGGTGTAAAACCCGATAGATCTATCTTTAGGATTCGCGCCTACCAGTTCATAAACCAATAGTTAAAGTTACCAAGCTAGGGGATTTTTGATTCTAACCCAACGTAGAACGTAATTTTAGTCACTTGTGTCCATAACGTAAATCATTTATAAAAACAGCGCATGTATTCTCAGCCCAAAATATTTAAAATTTAAAAGGGACTATATACTCACCATACTGTATTTTGTAGTAAAAATACATATAACATCATTGAACAAGTGTAAGGTCGGCCTCGGATTCATGAACCTATATCATTTATATAAATTAACACACATAATAAACATATAATAATCATCAAACTAGTTTATATATATTATTTATTTAATTTAGTAATATATTTGTTATTTTAAAGTTTATATATATTTACTTTGTATATTAATACTTGTACATATATTTATATATATATATATTGTAAATCATTAATTTGTTATAAAAAATAATACTAATAACGAAAATAATAATAATAATAATAATAATAATAATGATAATAATAATAATAATAATAAAACCATTTTTAATGATAATAATGAAAATGATAACTTTATTAAAAATGATAATTTTAATAATAATGACTAATGAATACTAAAATAATGAATTTACTAAAAATAATAATATTAATAATAATAATAATAATAATAATAATAATAATAATAATAGTAGTAATACAATTAATGATAATAATGATAGAAATCATACTAATTATGATAGAATTTATTATAATTTCCAATAATAATATTAATGGTAGTTTTATTGATAATTTTAAAAAAACAACTTTTTTAAAAAAAAAAATATAACCTTATTAAAATAATTCTTTTAATGATATTATGGTTGTAATAATAATAATTAATGTTACTGGTATAGTAAAATGATATTAATAATAATAATAATAATAGATTTAAGGAGTATACCCTTTGTAGAAAAAAAATTCTAAAAAGAATGTCCAAGACGAGACTTGAACCTCTGACCTCTTGTTAACCCGAAAACACCCAACACCACTCCTCTGCGTCCACACTTCTGTTATAATACCGTTTTTATTTCTTTTAGCCTATTCGTGTTATATCTCCTTCTTCATCATAATTCCAAGGATTGAACTTCAAACTCGAATCCATTTTTGGGTATCATTTTATTTAATCTGAAGTTAATAATAACGATTAATATCATTCGTGAATTACTCAGTCCAAAACAGCACAAAATTTTCAATTTATATAGAAAAACAGACCCGTTTTATATATATATATTTTTTTAAAACCGCAAATCGAATTTCAAGATTTAAAGAGTTTTAACTCATGATTTCTTCATGAGACTTGTTTCAATTCACAATTACAATATTCTTGTGTTACTAATTGAACCGGAAACATCTTACGATTTCCTAATTTAACTGAAGTAGTTTGATTTAACTTTTTACTATAAAGCTTGATTATCAAGATTAACAATCGATTTGCTAAATTAAAGCCTGAAAATCTATCAATAGTTCCACTAGATGATTCCAGTTAACTCTGTATTTTAGATTTTTAGTGACAGATTCGAAATTTAATTATGGATTGAAACTTACCATGACTAAAACCGTTCCTGCCTTCATCTGTTTAATTCGCTCTATTGCATTGATTTATGATTAATAATTGTTAATAATGACTGAAGACTCGAATTAATTGATGCAGAGATCATGAGGTGATCGAATGAATTTAAGTAAGGTTGAGGTGTCGAGTGTCACGGTATAACAGAGTCGCTGGATAGGGATAAATAAAGATAAAAGAAATCTGATAAGGAGAGGGAAAGTGGATCGATGGATTTGTGACCAGAGAATATAAACTGATAAATTCCTGACTGTAGATCGATGTTAACATTTGGTATCACAAGCGATATAGTGCGAGAGAAACAGATAAGAAGCAGATATCTGGTTTCTTTCTTTTTTTTTTTTATAAGATAAATTACACGTATTTATTTATCTTTATATATATCTTATTTGATATTTATAATTTATAAATATATTACATATAATAACATGTTAGTTTAATAAAAATATTTTTAGATAAAATTACCTAATTTTTAGTCAATAATTTCATAAATTTATAATAAATATTAATAGGTAATATTCATAATATTAATGATATCCATAAAAATAATAGTAATGATAATAAAAATAATAATGATAAAAATTATACTTTTGATATTAGTGTTAAAAGAAATATGTTAATTTTTAATAGTAATCATAATAATGGTAATTTTAATAATTCTTATATTATCAATCATAACGATAATAATATTAATAAGGACAATAATAATAATAAAAATGATCAAATTTCATTTTATATAATAATCCTAATAATATTATTTACAATATTAATAATCGTAATAACAATTATAATTTCTTTTTAACTAATTATAATGATAATGATATTGATAATAATAACAATAACATTAGTAATAATACTATGCCAACCTAAATGTATCGTATTTTTATATCTATATATTATGTTAAAGTGATATTATTCTTAATAATAATATTACCATTAACATTAATATCTATTTATATCAATAATTTCATACAACGATTAATAACATTTATTATATAAATATATTTATCTATATATACATATCTATATACACGTCGTGAATCGTCAGGCTTGGTCAAAGGGTAACTGATTATCCGAACATAAATTTCGAACTTTCTAGACTCGACATTAAAGATTCTGCTTATCGTGTCGGAAATATATAAAGGTTAAGGTTTAAATTTGGTCGAAAATTTCCGGGTCGTTACAGTACCCACTCGTTAAAGAAATTTCGTCCCCGAAATTTGATAGAGGTTGTCATGGATAACAATGGGTCTGTTTTCATGACGAATGTGAGGTAGTGATGGAGTTTTATCATTATTAAGAGATATAGATAAAACGATTCGATCATATGAAGCGTACGAATGAAGCTATCACAAAAGAGTGAAATGAGTAAATATGGAATTGTTTTAACCGCTGATGTGATTAGGATTGGTTTCCGGAATTTATGGGATTTAAAGAAAATCTTACGTAATAAGATTTAGTTCTTCCGCGATTAGAATTTTCTTTGATTTAATGCGGCCATTTGTTTCGATTTCTCTGTTAGATATTTTACTATAAATCTACTTCTTTCTTTCCTATATCTTCCATATCTCACATCTTCTACTCTTCCTCCTTAACTCCTACTTTAAAGCATTCATCAATATGCTTCATCCAGTCCTGATTCTTGATATACTCCTAACTGTCGTATCTGTGATTCTTCTTTTCCATCTACCGCCAGAGGAATCTATTTATTTCTACTATACTCTTATATTTATAGTGTTTCTAGTTTTCCCGTGCCTCTGTTTTTGCTATCTGCATCGATATACACGGTTTGTAAATGCTGGGTGGTTGTTGGGTTTTATGTCTTCCCGTCCTCGAGTCAAGCGAGTAATGGTCCGGAATTTGTAAGTATAAAATTCGGAATGAACGTAGTTAATGTTCTAAGAAAGAAATGGTAATGGCACGATTTTGATTTGTCGAATTAACAGAATATCCTGAAAAAGACCGAATTATCAAGAAATATTTTCTTGATATGTTCAGAGATTAGTTAGAATGTAAGAGCCGTGTAACATGGCACATGATGATGGTACTGTAAATCATCACATTCCATTAGAAACTCAACATGACTTACTGTAATATAATGAAGTTGATCAAGTTTCATTATATTATACTAATTCATGCATCAGTTCCCAACACTGCTTCAGCACATTCCTATTTTAAACTCGAAGGTTTTAGAACTTAGAAACTAACACAGTTTCTTTTATATTGTAACGCAGATATTACGGAGGAATAAATGATTTCAGATAAGGATAGCTGTGAAAACATTTTCAGAAATATTGAGGATATTAATAATGAAAGATATGATAATATCTTGGAACTTCTAATGCCGAAGGATGATGATGAAGAATAGTGTCGGCAAAGGTTTTAGAGTAAGGAGTAGGGTATGTACTAAGGATTTCAGCAGGCACTGAATCTTTTAAATTCTTTGAAGTCAAACTTATTCTTTGTGATTTGTCCACGGCTTACTTCATAGTTTCGCATAATCCGCTTTTTGATACTAAATTTTTCTATTGAGTGTTTCCAATACTCCGTTCTTTATCATCAACTTTTGGCTATTAAGACCATCTACAACATGCTGCTTCGTCAGCAGTCTCAAAGTTAACGGATCTGGGTCATCGGTTATCAAACTGAGGTAGTTTCAGGAGAATTGTGTTTTTAGATGGTTAAACGCTAATGATGGAATATAAAAGATTCTCCGGTAACGACAGCGAAAGAATAACGTGTATATATATCGAAACTAACCTTTCTGAGAAGTCGAGGTTAACTTGCTGGAGCTGTGACAAAATTGGCTAATTTGAAAAGGGATTGCAAAGTTATTTTGGGTAATAATAACACTAAAGAAATTAACACTGCTGCGTGTTAAACGTTGACTCAGTCTCCGAGAGTCTTACAGGAGCATAAGTCTTTTCTTCCGTAGATGAAACGCGGTTGGTTCATCCTCTCGATTGAGGGGTTTTCAAGAATCATGAAAGATTTGAACACGCATTGTAATTGTCGAGATACAAATGAGGTTTAAAATGAAATCAAGTGGCAAGCTTGAAGAATTATTTAGTTTCATATGTTATAATCAATATTTTAGTTTAATTCATTTTAATTGTCCAAAGTTAGCAGTCCAATAGTCCAATGGTTCAATGATTCATATATAATTTAATATATAATATTCGAATTAAATAATACGTATCGTGACCCGTGTACCGGTCTCGTGTCGATCACAACTCAAAGTATATATATATTTTGGAATCAACTCCGACCCTGTATAGCCAACTCCCACCTTCACATATAGTGTGTCTACGGTTGTTCCGAAATATATATATAGATGGGTCGATATGATAAGTCGAAACCTTGCATACGTGTCCCGTTATTTATAGTGCGTAAAAGTAAATAACAGAAATTAAATAACGATAAATAAAATTGCGAGAATGTAAATTGCGATAAATTAAATGTTAATCAGTTAGCTGGGAACAGTTAGCCGGAACAGTTAGCGTGAAATCCTAACCAAATTTCAATTAGTTAATCCGTTTGTTTCTAACATATTTTATTTTGTCCAATGTTTTCTTCGTTATGCCACTTGTTGGATTCGAATAGGTAAAAATCCAAATATGAAATTTAAATGAAAATGGTTAATCAGGGGTGAACGGATACCTTTATCGGTAATTGTAAGTAGAATAATAAATGATCGTTGAATCAGATTCGAAGAATGTACAGTATAACTTATTAATGTGAATTCTAAATATTCCTCGGGTACTACCCACCCGTTAAAATATTCTCATCATTAAACGTTTGTACGAAAGAAGTTTTAATTACAATCTTTATGAAAATATACTTGCATATATATTTTCTTCGGATGTAATTATGAATTTAATGAGTCAATAGAATATTATACTCATTTGATTTATTGTTGGCACTTGATTACATGATCTCTAAAACATTAGAGATTACAATATTGCCATGTCGAACGAAGGTAAATGAGGTAGAACAATACGTAGAACGAAATTAATCGATGTAGAACGATATGTAGAACGAAGATCATACTCTAAATACAGATGGTAATATTGAGGCGTGTGATGTTGATATTCGAGGTACAAATTGTGATGTTGAGAGTTACGGCGCGGTCATGGTTTAGGGATGATAAGGGTACTGTCGACGTCAATGCTGGTGGTACTGATTATGCTGCTGGTGCTGCTGCTGGTGTTCGTAACCTTCGCACCAGGTTCTCCAAAGTCGTCACACGAGCGCGTAGTTCGTTAACTTCTTCTAGTACTACGGAATGATTGACGGTTGAAGCGAGTGAATGAATATGATTCGAGATATGGGATAGTATGTAATCGTGATGAGATACTTGGAAAAAGGAGAGAGAAAATGGTTTCTCGAACAGGTTCGCCGGTAAACGCTTCAGGTTGAAAAGAGCAATTTGGTGGATGGAAAAGATCTTTGATGTGAAATGATTTTTCGGATGTCAGATGATATTCTAGCTATATAGAATATCTATGTATAATACCAAAGATTTCGTAAAGTGCAGAGGAATTTACGGCATATGTCAGGCAAGTCTACAGATGCGCTAGGATATGAATTTTGTCTATACACTATCGATGCACTAAATGCAGTAAGACGTGTCTAGACTAAAGAATGATAAACAGGCAATTCCCTAAGGATGATAAGCAGATGGTTTCCGACTAGAAATGATAAGCAAAACCTTTTGACAAGTAGACACGGTCAAAGTCCAGACTCACTAATGTATCCTAACAACTACCAGTTAGACACACTAATGCAAGGCCTGGTTCGCTAAGACCAACGCTCTGATACCAACTGTGACATCCGTGACTAATCCTCCCGGACGGAATCTTCAACAGTTGGTTCCATCGCGATGATCGACTCCAAATAAGGTCCTTAATATGAGCTATTGCACAGCGGAAGACTTAAATCATACCTGAGAATAACATGCTTTAAAAAGTCAACATAAAGTTGGTGAGATATATAGGTTTGATGCTAGCAGCGTTATAACAATGGACCACAAGATTTCATATTTATAAACATAATACACTCGCAAGTGTATGAAAAGCATTCCAAGCAGTGGGCACCTGGTAACTAGCCTTAACAAGAGTGTGTACCCCTGAGTTATAATAATATGTGCACCGAATCAAGTGCGTTCCGTTAACCTCGAAGTACTAAACACCCGTTCTTCTAGTTTACTAGAACAACATCTGGGTGGGGGTGTAAAACCCGATAGATCTATCTTTAGGATTCGCGCCTACCAGTTCATAAACCAATAGTTAAAGTTACCAAGCTAGGGGATTTTTGATTCTAACCCAACGTAGAACGTAATTTTAGTCACTTGTGTCCATAACGTAAATCATTTATAAAAACAGCGCATGTATTCTCAGCCCAAAATATTTAAAATTTAAAAGGGACTATATACTCACCATACTGTATTTTGTAGTAAAAATACATATAACATCATTGAACAAGTGTAAGGTCGGCCTCGGATTCATGAACCTATATCATTTATATAAATTAACACACATAATAAACATATAATAATCATCAAACTAGTTTATATATATTATTTATTTAATTTAGTAATATATTTGTTATTTTAAAGTTTATATATATTTACTTTGTATATTAATACTTGTACATATATTTATATATATATATATTGTAAATCATTAATTTGTTATAAAAAATAATACTAATAACGAAAATAATAATAATAATAATAATAATAATAATGATAATAATAATAATAATAATAAAACCATTTTTAATGATAATAATGAAAATGATAACTTTATTAAAAATGATAATTTTAATAATAATGACTAATGAATACTAAAATAATGAATTTACTAAAAATAATAATATTAATAATAATAATAATAATAATAATAATAATAATAATAGTAGTAATACAATTAATGATAATAATGATAGAAATCATACTAATTATGATAGAATTTATTATAATTTCCAATAATAATATTAATGGTAGTTTTATTGATAATTTTAAAAAAACAACTTTTTTAAAAAAAAAATATAACCTTATTAAAATAATTCTTTTAATGATATTATGGTTGTAATAATAATAATTAATGTTACTGGTATAGTAAAATGATATTAATAATAATAATAATAATAGATTTAAGGAGTATACCCTTTGTAGAAAAAAAATTCTAAAAAGAATGTCCAAGACGAGACTTGAACCTCTGACCTCTTGTTAACCCGAAAACACCCAACACCACTCCTCTGCGTCCACACTTCTGTTATAATACCGTTTTTATTTCTTTTAGCCTATTCGTGTTATATCTCCTTCTTCATCATAATTCCAAGGATTGAACTTCAAACTCGAATCCATTTTTGGGTATCATTTTATTTAATCTGAAGTTAATAATAACGATTAATATCATTCGTGAATTACTCAGTCCAAAACAGCACAAAATTTTCAATTTATATAGAAAAACAGACCCGTTTTATATATATATATTTTTTTAAAACCGCAAATCGAATTTCAAGATTTAAAGAGTTTTAACTCATGATTTCTTCATGAGACTTGTTTCAATTCACAATTACAATATTCTTGTGTTACTAATTGAACCGGAAACATCTTACGATTTCCTAATTTAACTGAAGTAGTTTGATTTAACTTTTTACTATAAAGCTTGATTATCAAGATTAACAATCGATTTGCTAAATTAAAGCCTGAAAATCTATCAATAGTTCCACTAGATGATTCCAGTTAACTCTGTATTTTAGATTTTTAGTGACAGATTCGAAATTTAATTATGGATTGAAACTTACCATGACTAAAACCGTTCCTGCCTTCATCTGTTTAATTCGCTCTATTGCATTGATTTATGATTAATAATTGTTAATAATGACTGAAGACTCGAATTAATTGATGCAGAGATCATGAGGTGATCGAATGAATTTAAGTAAGGTTGAGGTGTCGAGTGTCACGGTATAACAGAGTCGCTGGATAGGGATAAATAAAGATAAAAGAAATCTGATAAGGAGAGGGAAAGTGGATCGATGGATTTGTGACCAGAGAATATAAACTGATAAATTCCTGACTGTAGATCGATGTTAACATTTGGTATCACAAGCGATATAGTGCGAGAGAAACAGATAAGAAGCAGATATCTGGTTTCTTTCTTTTTTTTTTTATAAGATAAATTACACGTATTCATTTATCTTTATATATATCTTATTTGATATTTATAATTTATAAATATATTACATATAATAACATGTTAGTTTAATAAAAATATTTTTAGATAAAATTACCTAATTTTTAGTCAATAATTTCATAAATTTATAATAAATATTAATAGGTAATATTCATAATATTAATGATATCCATAAAAATAATAGTAATGATAATAAAAATAATAATGATAAAAATTATACTTTTGATATTAGTGTTAAAAGAAATATGTTAATTTTTAATAGTAATCATAATAATGGTAATTTTAATAATTCTTATATTATCAATCATAACGATAATAATATTAATAAGGACAATAATAATAATAAAAATGATCAAATTTCATTTTATATAATAATCCTAATAATATTATTTACAATATTAATAATCGTAATAACAATTATAATTTCTTTTTAACTAATTATAATGATAATGATATTGATAATAATAACAATAACATTAGTAATAATACTATGCCAACCTAAATGTATCGTATTTTTATATCTATATATTATGTTAAAGTGATATTATTCTTAATAATAATATTACCATTAACATTAATATCTATTTATATCAATAATTTCATACAACGATTAATAACATTTATTATATAAATATATTTATCTATATATACATATCTATATACACGTCGTGAATCGTCAGGCTTGGTCAAAGGGTAACTGATTATCCGAACATAAATTTCGAACTTTCTAGACTCGACATTAAAGATTCTGCTTATCGTGTCGGAAATATATAAAGGTTAAGGTTTAAATTTGGTCGGAAATTTCCGGGTCGTTACAATATGTCTCGTTAGCCTTAGTCATTTTCTATAAAGTGATCGGAGAATAACTAACCTTTCGAAGTTGGCCGGAATATTCAAGTTTTGATCGAAATTGAAATTGGCAGCGTATTGAGGAAGCTTGATGCAGAAAAATAGAAATGTGGGAGAAACAGGTCTATTTACAGTGCAACTTGGGGGTCATGGGGTGAAACGAGTTTCATCGTGACTGTACACGTGTAACGCAATCAACGATTGATATTTTTTGCACGCGCGTGGGCGTCAGTTCGATGTGTCCTATGTTGAGCGCGTGGCTCACACGCACCTGCCAAACTTCCACTTTACGTCTTGTCAGCCGAATGGGTTTCTGCGACAGCGACAGGCATTTAATGACATCGAAACACACGCGGAAAATTAAATGCTAGCCGTTTTCTTGTTTTTTCTTTTTTGCTTAATAGTTTGATATCATATGTCTTGCGCCATATAACATCAAACTGGGGGGACATAATGATACCAAAACCCGCATGCGCAATGCATACGTATGTGGGCACTCGCTGGCATACGTATGCGTGTACTTTGTATGCGGTATGCGGCATGCGTATTCGTATCGAATGCCTATGTTTTTGTTACGGCGGTTACTTGGTCCTCAAGTAAGTATCTTTTCCATAATTATATCCGTGATTCGGGGGAGTTGGTTATGGAAGAGATTACCATTATCTCGGATGGTTCTAGAATTAGGGTTTGCCTATATATACAAACCCTTATTGTCATTCTAACGACAACAACAGCGTTACGTAACAATCATCAATTACACATCTTACGTAACCCTCATCATCTCTCGTCTTCTCAAGGTTAACAGGTTAGTTCTTTGTCGACTAGCACCTACAACCTTTATATGGGGCCTTCTGATCAACGCACGTTATCGAAGGTGGACTTAATCACTTGGCCACCCCGCCGACATCATCATGTCGGCCAGGGTTATTCACGGTAGCCGGACCGGAGAGCCTTATTCTAAGATCCTTAAACCCCCTTTTATGCATTGAACAGGCATATTAACCCTGTGGTAAAAATATGCATGATCAATATATATATCCTAAGAAAATCAAAAGTTTACCTGCTAGGTCGATGGCGGATACGACGACGGTCTTTGTGCGGGAGTAAGTTGTAGCGGAGAACACGGCAGTCAAGATGGGAAAAGCGGAGCAAAGAAAATGAAATATATATATATATATATATACATATATATGTATACATATATATGTATATATATGTGTATATATATATATATATATATATATATATATATATATATATATATATATAATAAGCAATAAATATTACAGAGACATATCGCGACTTACATATTACAGGGTTGATTATGGAGCTGCATCCCATATTTCAACATGTATCTTCGCATCTTGTAATTCGCCATGTCTTCATCTCCGCATATCTCCTCATAAGTAATGTAAAAAAACTTATTTTTAGAGTGCGTAAAGCACAGTCAAGAAATAATCATATGCGTAAAGCAAGCTTCTTTGTGATATTATGAACCTTAAACACACAGTCAAGAAATAATTTATGAACCTAAAACCCCAGTATAAAAAGGTCATCGAATCAGAAAATCTAATCATATGCGTAAAGCAAGCTTCTTTGTGATATTATATCAAACACCTTATACACAAAATCAATAAATAATATATGAATGTAAAAACCCAGCCAAGATGCCATCGAATTAACAGCTATAATTATATGTTTAATCAACGAATTATTGCAATTACAGTATTAGTTAAATTTATATTAATCAAAAACAATCAACGAATTATTACAATTACAGTATTGGTTAAATTTATATTAATCAAAAACTAAGAATTAACAAAAATAATAATACCAGGGCAAGGGTGGATGCAAGCAGCAGAAGAATTATCAGAATTACAATCATCATGAAGTAATGAGTTCTGAGAACGAATCATATCATTTTTACGACTTCGTTTCAATATCTTCTTGAGATTCTTAAACCTTACACCAGGTAATTTGTAATTTTTCTGATCTTGTATCTGCATATATTCTTCATACTTTTTACAAAACTTCATCGTTTAACAAAATTAAAATTAGAGAATTAATAGTGAGTTTATTTATTTACGTATGAAGACTGTGTTTCGTATCTTGGTGAAGTAGAGAATTAGGGTTTACTATGTGCGGTATATGTATACGGTAAACGGCGTCCGTTGCGTCCGTTGTGACGCCCGTTGCGGCGTTTTGATGACTAAACCGTTTCGACCCCGTCTCGTTTTCTTATAAGCTGGTCAACGGTCAAAAGTCAGGTCAAATGCAGGAAAAATTGGGTCAACGCCGGTCAAAAGTCAGTAATTCTGTTAAAATCTGTCATAAGTCGGTCAAATCAATCAAAATTGACTTAGTTTAGTATTCCATTTTGTATTATATTAACGCTAATAGTATTTATAGGTACAAACTTGTCAACGAATATTTGTTAGCTCTCAAATATGTGTAAATATATATTTATATATACAAAAGTCAACATTAGTCAACATCCGTTTCGACCCCGTCTCGGCCCCGTTTTTTCCGTTGCGACGTTTTGAGGTCGCTACCGTTTCGGCCCCGTCTCGCGTCTTTTTCAACCATGTGTATATGTATATATATTTCATTTAGAAACAGATATGTGCGATATACGGAGTTAAATAATTAATAATATTTTCTTTTAATTGTAAAATAAATACATTTATGACATCACTTAGTATGGTTAGAATTTTTTCTTTTTCTTTTTAATTTTTTTCGTAACAAAAGAAATAGCCTAATAATGACATCATCATTATAGCATTTTAATATAAACTATAGATTTCAAAAATTATATGTGTAAATATAGAAGAAAACCATAAACATAAACATAAACTTTAACGTAATTGTCTAAAATTGTTCGTTTTGTTCAAAAACTCTAAAGTTCTAGTTTAAATTCATGTTAAAATTTTGACCAACATTGATTTTGAATGACTTTGATTACCAAATTCAATTTTGACCCGCCAATCGACGTTGACCGATTGATTAAACGGATTTTGGAAAATCAGAACGAATTCCTCTTAAAAATGAGTAACCGGGATTAATCGGCGAGTAATCGGGTGTTTTACAACAGTGCCTTTAGTATCAAAACCCTCATACGAAACACCTCTAAATAGTATAGGTACCCTAGGAGTGTTCATTGATCCAGTTTAATTGGTTCGAACTGTTTTCGTTTTGAAACATTTGGGAGCAAATTGAAAAATGAATATAAATTATCTCTACATACTATTAGAGAAAGTTGGAGTACTATTGCTGAATAGTACCCTCTTCAAAGCTTTAAATACTTGTACATTGATCTTTAAAAGTTGTACCTACAATGGGTACTACTACGCTACAGTGATTTTTTTTTATTATTATTTTTTTAACATCCCCTACAAATTTTCCTAAAGGCCCGCACAACAATGCTGTCTCGATTTTTTTTACACTATCTTCTCTATATACTATTAGAGAAAGTTGGGTACTATTGGTATTGGTGAATAGTACCCCTTCAAAGCTTTAAATACTCGTACATTAACCTTTAAAAGTTGTACCCACAAGGGGTACTACTACGCTACATTGATTTTTTTTTTTTAACATCCCCTTACTTCCCCTACAACTTTTTTTAAAGGCCCGCACAACAACGCTGTCTCGATTTTTTTTACACTATTTTTCCTCACAAAAAATGTAATCTATATTATTATTATTATTATTATTATTATTATTATTATTATTATTATTATTATTATTATTATTATATATTTTTTTTTTACTATTTCCTAAACATCCTAAGCTGTGTCATTTCATATCACTATCAAATTGGCTCACATTCGACCTTCTCATTGTTAAAGCCGAATACCATAAATGGGATAACCAAATCGTGACTAATTTATAAATAAAAAAAACGCATTCTTAAATGTCAGCTTCGTAGTCGCTCAAAGCCCTCAGCGAAGCGTGGGGCACACAACTAGTTTAAGGGTATGTTTGGCAAAACTAGCTGGAAGCTGCAAGCGTTTAGCTGCAGGCGTTTAGCTGCAAGCGTTTAGCTGCAAGCGTTTAGCTGAAAGCGTTTAGCTGAATTTAATTGTTTGGAAAAGTAGCTGGAGCTGTTATAAATTAAGTAAAATGACAAAAATGGACACTAGAAAAAATACTTGAATATCATTATTTTAGTTTAATAAAACATAGTCATTACCAAATAACCGAAAACATATATAATACTACTAATGACGAAAACATATACTCAGTATAATATTGTTACGTATTGTAACATAAAAACTACGTACATATATAGATGACGCTACAAAATAAAAATAATATATTTAATATATACAAATATAGATGATGGTACAAAATGAAAATAATATATTTTATAGCATCAAAATGTGAGTACTAGTGGATGCTTTCAATATCTGTTTGATTTACGTAAGATAAATTCCTAATATTTTATAAGGGTATTTAAGTAATCAAAATAGCAAAAGCTCTTTTTAATTTCAAACGCTACATCATCTAGCGTTTTGTTTTCTAGCTTTTTCAACCCATTAAGAGCTTTTACGTTGGTTGAGCCAAACACAGCTATTTAATTTACAGAAGCTTTTTCTTAAAAACTAAAAGCTAAACGCTCAAAAAAGCTTCAAAAAGCTAGCTCCCAAACATACCCTAAAACTAAACTCGAAATGAAAACAAAATTTGAAATCCCTTTTAGTTAAAACTGAAAAACAAAAATATTACATTTTAACCAAAATATTCATAAAATCATAAAATCAATTTAGAATTCGATTTTGGATTTTGAAATCGATTTAAAGACTACATATATTAATAAATTAATATATTATTACTTGAATTCAGTTTAACTAATTTAATAAAGTAAAATCGAAAGCGGACTAAACGCCGATTTAAGATATCGATACCAGTGTTGTAAATAACCCCGATTACTCCCCATTAATCCCGCTTTTCCTTATTAAGAAAAGTGCATTCTGATTTTCCAAAGTTCGTTTAGTTAATTAATTAATCAATCAACGCCGGTTAATGAGTCATAATCGGATTTGTAAGTAGATCAAAGTCAAAATTGATCAACATATTAAAGTTCATGTTAAAGTTTAAAAAAACATTTTTTGAAAATATTTTTAAAATTTATTGTTTTCTTCTATATTTACACATACAATTTTGAAATATATTATTTAAATATAAAAAATACAATTTCATTAATTTCCGAATTGCCGATTACTCATTCTAAATTTCGGACCGATTAATCCAGAATAACGAGTTTTGCAACGTTGTTGAACTATACAACTGAAAATCAAAGTTACATTCAATTTAGCTCCTTCCAATTAATTTTCGAATAATATTGTTGGTGATAAATGCGGAATTGATCTCGATTCGATTAGATGTTTATTATGCAACAACGACCTTAAGGACCTCGAGCATGCGTTATTGAATTGTACCTATGCTAATGATATATGAAATAGGGTGTTTCGTTGGATGGATATTAAAATCCATAACTTTGTATCGCTCCGATAGATTTTGCAAGGCAATACGGGTTCAAGTTCAACATCAGTAAAGAACTTCGGCCAAGCTTGTATATGGGTAACTGCATACATAATATGGAAAAACCGAAACCGTAAACTTTTTCGTAAATCTTTCTTAACGGGTTCGCTGGCACTCTAAGAAATTCAAGTGCGGAGCTATGAATGGATTTTGGGTCGGGCAAAGGCAAAAAATTTTAATTGGTTACAATGGATTTCAAACCCGAGCTACTTCGATGACCACATATAGTTTTCAAAGCTTACATTTATGTTCGAGTTTCTTTTCAGTTTTATAAATGTATAGTTAGCTTTATGCATATTTTAGGGTTTCCTGTTGTACTTTTAGTGATTTATAATATCATTGATGGCTTTTCTAAAATATATATATATATATATATATATATATATATATATATATATATATATATATATATATATATATATATATATATATATATATATAGGGGCACGATCCATGAATAAGCTTAAAAGGAGTACAAACCGGATAAGCAAAATAAAAATTTTTTTTTTTGAATTTTTTTTTACATTCATAAATCTGCATTAAAATGCACCTCTAATCAATTTTTTTCATAAAAAAAAGTTCAAAATCCTTCAAAAATCGATGATGAATGGTAAAATTAACTATTCATCGGGTTAATTTATCATTCATCTTGTTTACGATTAATGATAAAATTAATCAATGCTAAAAAAAACCAGATGAATGGTTAAATTAACCATTCATCTGTTTTTTTATCATTCATCATAAACAGATGAATGGTTAAATTAACCATTCATCTGTTTTTTTTTAGTATTGATTAATTTTATCATTCATCGCGAACAAAAATGAATGATAAATTAACCAGATGAATGGTTAATTTTTACCATTCATCATCGATGTTTACCATTCATCATCGATGTTTACCATTCATCATCGATTTTCGAACAATTTTGTTCAAAAACTTTTTAAAATTTTTTCGTTTTCTTCTATTTGCATATTAAAGGATCGTTTTTTTTTTTAAAAAAAATTTGAAATTTTACTTATCCAGTTTGTGCCTCATTTAGTGCTTATCCATGGATTGGTCCACTATATATATATATATATATATATATATATATATATATATATATATATATATATATATATATATATATATATATATATATATATATATAGGGTGAGGATCCATGGAGAACTCATGGTAGTAGAGAACTCATGGAACTCGTGCAGATTCACTAAATCTGCGTGCAGATTCACATATTTTTTTTTTTTTGCAGATTTTTTTTTCTGTTCAGATTTTTTTTTTTTGCAGATTCAGTCAATCTGCGTGCAGATTAACGATTTTTTCCCATTTTTTTTTTTTTACAGATCGACTTTTTTTCAGTTTTTTTTATGCAGGTCGAGTCAATCTGCGTTTTTTTTTTTGCAGTTTTTTTTTTTTTTTGCAGATCAACTTTTTTCTGTGCAGATTTGACTTTTTTTTTGTGCAGACATTTTTTTGCAGTATTTTTTTTTTTTTTGCAGATTCATTTTTTTTTCCTGTGCAGATTCGCTGTTTTTTTTTCCAGTTTGTATTTTTTTTCATAGATTGAAGCTCAATCTCCACATAGATTGAAGTTCAATCTATGAGTTCTATGAGTTCTCTACATACTCTAGTTCTCTAGGGATCTTTTCACTATATATATATATATATATATATATATATATATATATATATATATATATATATATATATATATATATATAACCAATGGGGCTTTGCCTCATTGGTCACCATGTTAACATGGTGTTCGAGGAGACCAGGGTTCGAGTCTCGGGGGGGGGGGATTTTCGTGAATTAACTTCGTGAGCTAACCACTAACATTGCCTTTCAAAAAAAAAAAAATATATATATATATATATATATATATATATATATATATATTGTAGGTGATAACGAACTTGTAATGTAACTTATACCATAAAATCAAAAAAATTAAAATTATAAAATAACCTTCAAGCCGGCATATAAGTTAAAATCAAATTAATAAACGTAATATTCTTGTTCAGTTGTTCGGACAGATTTGTTTAAAACTTCATTCATTCATATTTTTGTCTTCTCTGATTTCCATGGCTGCTGCTCTGAGTAATTTCAAGGTGATTTTCGCGGGTCAACAGCAACAACAACCGAAACCTTTCAAACTTCTAAAATTCAGCTTACAAATTTCTCAATCAGGGAGACGATCGCATACCAGCATTAAAAATTCATTAATTGGTAAGCAGTTATCTATTCATTGACTTTATATTCAAAAATTATGTTTCCAATTTGGTAACTACTCAACAGAATGCCCTAAATTGTATAACCACATGTGATTTGAAAAGGTATTGGCCTATTGGGTCCAAATTCAAGTATGGCTTTTAGGTGTTGCTTCTATTTGCATTAAAATTGATTAATTAGAATAATTTTTTCAGTGTTTGGTAAACAGTAATTAATGTGATTAGTTTTTGAGTAACTGGTAAAACATTTTTGTTATAAAACTAATAATTAATTATAGGGATAAAAATGTTAATATTCATATTTCTTAAGCTAACATTTTACTTTTACTTGATGGTTGCAGAACATGCTCATGTACACGACATCCCACTTCTTTCTGCTTCAGAGGTATACTCCGTCTACATCCGCTAAATTTAGCTATTGTGTATTTGTGTTTTGATTTTATATATTTTTTAGAATTTAGGTATATAGAAAATATAAATAAGGCATGCTGAAATGCGTTAACTGCGTTAAGTTTTAACATAAATTTATGACATCAAACCGGTATTGATGTGTCAAGTTATTAAAAGTCAACATGGTCAAAGTGACCGACATCAGGTGTTTACATCACCATCTTGATCTTTTTGATCAGGATTTTCGAAAGTTACAGCCTTTTGAATCTTGAAACATAAACATGACCGAACTATGCTGCCTTATTGTATGATCTACCTCAATGAAATTTAGGAAGTCGAATTAAGATTTCGTATAAAAAGCTCACTTTGATGATCTGATTTCGTTGAAGGCAATAGAAAGATTATCGAAAAGTCGAGAAAGTTACAAAAGCACACAACGATATTTGGCTATGTATTCGAGTGTTTTTGGTGGAATCACAACTGATCAAAGTGCAATGGTGATTCCTATGGATGATCATATGGTTCATAGAGGACATGGCGTTTTTGATACAGCAGCCATAGTCGATGGGTTAGTTAGTTATTCAACCTTTTACATATTCTAAATGGTAAAAATAAAATTTTATGAACAGTAATTTGTGTGAAATTATAATTAAGAGCAAACAATAAAAGTAGTCTTTTATGAAATTTTAACTTACATCTGTTTGTGGTGTGTGTTTATATACTGCAGATGCTTATATGAGTTGGAGCAACACCTTGATCGGTTCCTAGGTTCAGCAAAACAGGCGAAAATAAACCCTCCTTTCGATAAACAAACGATTAAAACAATACTTGTACAAACGGTGAGTGCTTCATCTTGTCGAAACGGGTCGTTAAGATACTGGCTCTCATCGGGTCCCGGTGATTTCCAGCTCTCTCCCACAGGCTGCCACCAATCAACTCTATACGCAATTGTCATCCAAGACCAATCACCTCCTAATTACAGTGGCATAAAAGTAATTACATCTTCTATTCCAATAAAACCACCACAGTTTGCCATCATGAAGAGCGTAAACTATCTTCCGAACGTTCTTTCGAAAATGGAAGCGGAAGAAAACGGTGCGTATGCTGCAATTTGGTTGGATCAACAAGGTTTTGTTGCAGAAGGGCCGAGCATGAATGTGGCGTTTGTTACGCACGAGAACGAACTTTTGATGCCTCGTTTTGAAAAAATACTTAGTGGGTGTACAGCAAAAAGGGTGTTGGAGCTTGCGGGTAATTTGGTAAAAGAAGAGAAGGTTAGAGGGATAAAAGTACGAGATGTGACGGTTGAGGAAGGGAAACGAGCACAAGAAATGATGTTGATTGGTAGCGGAGTTCTTGTTCGACCCGTTTTGCAATGGGATAATCAGGTTATAGGCAAAGGTAAGAAATTTTTTTTTTTTTTCACCCATATACTTGGCATGTATGAATATAGGACAATTCTGACCCAGTTACTTATAAATGGGTTGGTTTGGGTTAACTTGTATCTCTGAAGACTCAAATAGGTACAACTGGGTAAAATAGAAATGGGTCCAAGGGGTTGAGGTGGCCAAAGTGTATTTTAATTTTTCCTTATATATACACTTATATATTATATATCATTTTATTCGTAACTCTGGATCATTATTGAAATTATATAGCTTTGTGATCCTGTCTGATGCACTATAGTTAAAAAAAAAAAAAAAAAAAAAAAAAAAAAGTCTGATATCTGAAGTTCGAAATTGTCTTGGGTAAATATTTTAACCATCAAACTATGTCTACATGTTATCTAACATGCCCATTTTGCCACTTGTAATACTAATACTAATACATTGCTTGTAAGGCCTTTAATTATCCGCTTTATACTTCGGGGTTGTTTTGGTGTGCATCTTGAAAGTGATAATAATGTCATTATCATCATGACCATAAGAGCACTGGGAGTGGTGACTGAGGTCACTTGGCATGTCAGGCCTGACTTGAGTCAGAAAAAGTGAGGAGTGGTGACCTCTGTCAGTTAGGCATGTCAGTTTATATTTTTATTATTTTTTTTATGATTTTAAATATAACATAAATTAATAAAAATAACTTTCATTAAAAATAAAAAAAAAATTACATTTCCTAAGACAATGTAAAAACATACGATTCCTAAAAATAAAATAAAAAAACATTACGATTCCTAAAAAAAAGAAAACATTACCAACCTAAAATTAAAAAAAAAAAAAAACATTACAAGTCCTAAAAATAAAAAAACAAACCGAAATTTCCTAAAAATTAACTCGTCCGATCGAGCCTTTCACGGGGTTTTAGGACTATTGTATCCCTCATCACTCTCGTCGTGCGGGTAGTGAGGACGTGGGCGGCGGATGAATTCACGGGACCATATGTGGATACAATACAAGTCGACAGACTCGTCGTTGAGTTTTGCTTTCCCGACTAGTTCTTCCCATTCTTCTTCAGTCGTGAGAAACTCAAAGTTTTGAGTTTCTGGAACGATGTACATAAAATCCGAGGCCTCGAAGTCGACATGCTCTCGTATGTAGTTGAACAAACGCCCTGTCCCACCCGTTAACGTCGAGGGACTCGAACGGAGTTAATTGCGAGTTGGAATACGATTTCCAATCGTCGCTGAGCTCTCCACCGTGGTAAACATTTAACCGAATAGTGCAAGAATTCATTTTTTTTTTTTGTAGTTTGGTGAGTTTGGTGAGGAAGTGTGTGTATATGTTTGAAGGGGTTTGGTGAGGATATATATATATATATATATATATATATATATATATATATATATATATATATATATATATATATATATATATATATATATATAAAGTGGGAAAAAACAAAAAACAAGAACCGTTGGAATTGCGTCGCGGTGGCGACTGACCGAAGGGGAACGAAGGAAACCGACGGGAGTCGGGAGTGGGGCGACGTGCCTGGGGACGAGGGTGGAACGAAGCACCACTCCTGGTGCTCTAATATGATTCACAACATTCACTTTTCTAGTATTTATGTTTATTTGATTATTTTGGTGTCAAATATTCAAGTTCAAATTATCATATTGAGTGATGCTGGCTGCAACAAAATACACAACAAATTTATCTAATGAATAATTAGCATGTGCCAAATACTCAACACAACTGAAAGAAGAATTTGAAACCTGATTTATTTCTTCATCTGAATCTTTCGGCAGGCAAAGCAGGTGTGGTGACAGTCTCTCTTAGAAAGCTAATTTTGGAGGACATGAAAAGCGGGCCGTCAACAATACGCACTGCCGTTCCTTACGTATAAAATAACTCCCTGGATATTCCATAGTCCGACAACACATTGCGAAATGATGCAATTACGGAAATTTACTGGATGTCTGCAGACTGCAGTGCAACAATTGGTTGCCGAATTGTAAAGTTAAAAGAAAAAATGTTACTTTGAAATGTTTATCACCACAGCTTGTTTGTATCCCTTTTAAAGATTGTGATCATTTTGAACTTTTGAACAAATAAATGCTAATTTGGTTAGTAAATGTTTAAAGACACATCACTTATCAAGCATATACTGATTTTATTCAAAATGGCGTTTTGTTAACAAAAAAAAATAAAATAAAATAAAAAAATAAAAAATAAAATAAAATGAGCACACTAAGTTATGAGAACAAGACCAAGAGCATGAATCAATTGCCAAAAAATTTCAAGGCTTTAATCATAAGGGCCATACTGGAAACTAAACCACCTTATTATAATAATAATCTTACACAAAGAACATATGATATATAATTAATGTTACTAGATTCTTCAGTGAAAGGGTAAGCGATGTCCAAAAAAAGACGAACCACTTGTTGCACATTTTAAACCGGGGAAGCCACTGATATGATCAAGCAGCTGCAACCTTTTGAAACTTGCTTTGTCGATTTCCAGAATTATTATTATCTCTTGAGCGGTTATGCTTCCCATTAAATTGCCGTCCACCTCTGTTGTTCCTTCCTCCTCCCCTAGACAAGTCAAAGACAACAATTTAATGAAGTTACAGAATATATCTTAAACAAAAACAAAATAAAAACGTATAAATTTCAAATAAGTAACACAAAAAAGCTTATTATATCTGTTTTATCTTCTATGCAGATCTATTGGGCTTCCGTGTTTACTCTCCCTGATGCTATAATAAAAGACATTGAGAAATTGCTCCGTGGTTTCTTATGGTGCCAGGGGGGATATGAAGACAGGTAGAGCTAAAGTTAAATGGGATGATGTTTGTTTGCCGAAAGAAGAAGGAGGGCTTGGTATCAAATATCTAAAAAATCGGAATTTTGCTTTAATGGCCACTCAGGTATGGAGACTCCTAACTAATAAACAATCTTTGTGGGTCAAATGGGTTCATTCATATCGTCTCCGGAAGAAAAGTTTTTGGGAGGTAACTGTTCCAGCTGATAGTAGTTGGGGTTGGCGGAAAATGCTGAGGATGCGTAATACACTTCGAGACAATTTGATACACCAAGTTGGGAACGGGCGAAATATCTTAGCATGGCATGACACTTGGTGTGAATACGGTCCTCTTGCAAATATTATCTCGAGCAGGGACATTAAAGTGGCAGGTTACTCGTTGCAAGCAAAGCTAAGGGATATTATTCGACATGATGGCTGCCAATGGCCACGATTTTGGGTTCAGAAGTATCCCTTCCTTCATCGGATCAATCCTCCCGTTTTTACTAATAATGAAGACGTGTTGATGTGGAAGGACAACAATGGTAATATGCAACGTTTTTCAGCTAACTTGGTTTGTAATTCAATTCGTCCCAGGTCGAATGTGGTTCCATGGTGTAGTTTAGTCTGGTTCTCTCAATGCATTCCTCGACACGCTTTTCTGACTTGGCTTCTCATGGGTGAAAAACTCAAGACTCAAGACAAAATAAAGGACTGGGAGAAGAATGGAGCGAATGGTGGAAGCTTATTATGTACTTTTTGCAAAACAGTCTCAGACTCCCATTCACATTTATTCTTTGAATGTTCTTACCCATTGCAGGTATGGTCCAAGATGAAGAGTCTAATTCAAATCCCTATCTCGAGTTCTAGATGGCTTGATGTGGTTAATCTGTTGAGTCCTGTAGCTTCGAAACAGCTTGCTCGTATAGTGGTTGCAAAGATTATTTTTTCGGCTACGATTTATTTTGTTTGGCAAGAAAGGAATCAAAGGCTATTCCAATCGAAGACAAGGTCAATCGAACAGTTGGTTCAGGTTATTACTTCAACGGTTCGTCTCAAGCTACTTTCGCTAAAATTTAAAAATTCTCAGGATGTGCAAAACATGAAGGCCTTATGGAGAGTACCTTGATTTGTGGTTCTTTGTTTAGTACAGCTCAATTTGAGTTTGCTTGTGTATAGGCTTTAGTATCTTTTTGATATTTAGTCTTCTGGTTCGTTTTGAGGCTTCAAGACTCTCTTGTAGCATTTGTGCTTGTAACCGTTTGTTTATATATATATATAGAAAATTCACCGGGTGACCCCCTTTACCCAAAAAAAAAAAAAAAGTAACACAAAAAAGCATGTGCTTGCGTGAATTGTAAGATTAAAAAAACAATACACATCCGATTCGCCAAATAAAAGGTAGGCATCTTTAAGTCAAGCATAATATGCTCAACTGAACACTAATATGCAATTCCAATAAGCTGATAAAATACTAGTAAAATACTAACCTACTCCAATTGCCTTTGTTTCCTCTAGATTTTTCTTGGCTGCGGAGCATGATCCAGTACTCCTTTTCCGCTTCACCTGAATACACGACATAATTTAACATCGCATTAAGCTGTATATTATTTAAAACAAAAAAAAAAGTAGTCATCGCAGATAAGATAGAAATCTTCTTGTCTAACTTTAATCAAACAAGACTACAATCATTATTGTACGTTATTAATTGGCATAACTTGTATATTTAATTTGAAAAGACAAGAAGTTATGTGTTATTAATTGACATAACTTGTATATTTAATTTACATAGACAAGAAGTTATGTGTAGCCCAAAATAATACTTTTTGTGTAGCTTAATTTTCCTACTTTAAAAACATCCTCTCTTTCTAAAGATTCTTCTCTCATTCATATATACACTATTTCTTGCTCAATAAGTTTCACTCCTCACACGCATTTCATTGAACAAACTCACACATCACAAATGAACGACCGATTACTCAAGTCTATAAGCTTCAGATCATCCGAACTTTCACATCTGCCTTAAACTTCAAGGTTACGTTACGACCCACACTTGACCAATAATCCATCAACAAGAGCTACGAGAAAATAATGACGTGTGTTGTGTACAACTACTATCCAGAGCCAGTAACTTCATTTATTTATATGAGGATGATGACTCCTCCAATAATCATTGATGTTGCCCCAATAGGTACTTTATTAGTATTAAATCATATAGCTGAGTTAACCTTAATTGTAAAAAACAATCCAAACTACATTGTACATCAACTTCTTTTTTTATTTAGTTTTGTTATTTAATTTTGTGAAGGTTATGTTGGTTTTGACAAAGTTACGCTACTCTGAGAATTCTACCTTCTTGCAACCAAACGTCATAAAAACCCATAACCCCACTAAATCAAATATGAAAACCTAATGAAAAAATAAGCTAATATAGTTATGTAATTTGGATTGCTATTTACAAGCAATGCCAATACAACCACGTGATTTAGTGTTAACAAAGCAACTAAAGGAGCCACATCATTGACTATTAGCGAAATGAACATCTTGATAAGAAATGAATTTAATGGTTTTGGCTAATAGTTGTACATAACACACTTCATTGTTTTCTCGCAGCAAGTGTCTTGATCAAGTATGAGTGGTAGTGTAAACTGTAAACTTGTGTTTGAAGAGGATGTGAAATTTCGAATGAATCGAGAGGAGATCTTCGTATGTAGCTTTGATCCGAGTAAAATTTGGTTAGACAATTTGCTTTTAATTTGATGTATAAACTTTTTTGTTTGTGATTTAGGAGAAACATGATCTGGCATTAAGCAAAACCGTTCGTCAACGTAACCGGAGTACAAAGGGTTGGGTCTTGAATATTTATTTAATCAAACCAATCCACTTATGATATTCAAACAAGACTGGGTCATGCCAAGATATATACTTCAAAAAAATTATACCCATGTGTGTAAGATAAGAAATCTTTAGGTGGCAATATGGGCGAGGAATGAGTTGGGCAATGAGTTGTAATAGGTTCACAATAAAGTAGTTTGATTTACTAGTTATAAACAAACTTTATACTATTAACCCGTATAACACATTTAATCACTTGGCTTGACCTACCAAACAAATAGAACCTTCGTGAAACCTATTTCATACAAATGAATAGTTAATTGCTACCTTTATTAGCAGACTCATAATTAAACCAGAATTTAAAAAATGTATTACCTGTTACAGGATCAAGAATTGCAATATAGTTCTTCACGATCAGACCACCTTCGTCAGTAAGCACAGCAGCAGTACGTGCTTTCTGTGCACCATCTGCTTCTTCAAACCGAATGTATCCTGATTCCTCCCCCATCTTAAAATCAATATACTGAAACGGACCCCACAAGATTATTATTCAGAATAAGTAACTATCAAAATTCAAAACAACCAAATCAAATGTAAAACTTGAAGATAATTGTATACCTTAACTGTACCGAATTTCTCAAAAACACTCTTGAGATCCTCACGTAGAACAACATCCTTATTGTCTTTGTACATGTCAGCAGACGTTTTTTTAGTCTCCGTCTTTTTGTCATCATCATTGTTCTCCTCGTCTTGTTCTGGATTAGATTTCACCTCAAACCCCTTTGATTCACCATCTCCTTCAGTAACCTCAGCAACCGATACCGATTTTTCCTGGTTATCATTTTTAACTGACGTGCTTTTCAACTTGAAAGCAACAAGCAAACCTTTTGGGTACCTGTTAACATCAAATTACATAAGAACTCACAACAACATATAACTCATAACAATGAAAAGCTATCACATTTCACTACTTACTCTTCTTCGTGAGAACCGTTTTTACGATTTGACAGCATCTCGCGACGGGTACTTTCAGCTTCTTCATCAATGGCTCTCTGCTCATCAAACTCTTTCCTAAAATTAGTAAAAATTCATGTGATTAAGATAGAGATATAACAGTTACAAAACATCAAACATGAAATCAAAGATATAACTAAAAGATCACCATTACAATGCACAAAATATTACATACTTGGGCGTTAGTTTCAACTCAGCACCTCGAAAGACGAGTTTTTGTGCCGAAATCTTTGTGGCATCTTCCTCAGATGAGAACTCAACAAGAGCTGTACCACAAAATACTCGCTTATCACCAACATGGCGGGGCAACCTTACACTATTGACCTGCATTAACAGCAAAAAAAGATTCAGTACCAGTTTAATGATATATATATATTTGGTTAAAGTATTATATATTTTTCAAACTAGTGGCCCGTTTTATCAGCACGTCTTTACCAATTTACGCAAAATTTACTTTTTAACGGAACTAATTCATAAAAGATTCAATATTGTACAAATTCTTGAGTATGCCTATTCTTAAACTTGTAGACACTTATAGGATGAAGGGAGTATTATATATCTTGAAATATATACATTGTCTACTTCTCAATTTATCCAACCAAACTTCCATATTTACAGCATTATAGATGACTTAATAACTACTAAGGTGTTGTTTGTTTATTAAGATGTTTTTGTCTGAAGATCTGAAGATCTGCCTGCCAACCATGTCTGTAAAGAAGATGTGGTCTAAAGATCTGTATGATGAATACTGAAGACTGTTTGTTTTTATGTCTGCAAAATAACTTAATCATGTCTGCAACACTTAGAAGCACATTTTTAAGTCTGCACTTGCAGACATAATAAGACATTATTTTATCTTATGTCTTTCGAAAAACAAACAGTCTACAGTAAAAACGTTTGCGAGCGCACAGACATATGACATAATAATGTCAGCAAAACAAAAAAACAAACGACACCTAAAACTCACCTTTGCAGATTGTCCAAAAAAGGACTCCACCTCCTCAAGTTTTACGTCATACGCAATCGGTGATGCAGCAATCGTTCTACTATCTAGTTGCTCAATTACCTCCTCTGCTTTTGGGAGTTCTGTTGTCCTTCCAACTTTCTTTCCTAAAATATCATACACACCAAACACACTAACCATCAATATTTAAAAGTAAAAACGTTTAACACACCAACAACATCATCAACAAAAAACCCTCAAGCATACCATCTTCAGAAATTTTAAGAGTAGTCGAATTGGCCTTCAATGTTTCAGCAACAGCTGCCACTGTATCTTCAGAAACATCTTCAGGCTTAATGTCACCTAGTCCCAGATGACCTCTCATTCGCGCAAATGAACATATCAAAGCCAAGCTTACCACTGTTTTACTTTCAGTTAAGCAAAATTTCGACCGTGTTCCGTCATTAAAATACAACAGTAACCTTTTAAATATAAACAAAAGAGCATGAAGTAATTGAAGACAAACATAGACACCGCATATAAGCTAACATATACTCTGAAATACGTAAAACTATCTACAATTTTTTTGGCTGTATAATTAATATTTATTCATAAAGATCATAAATAAAATAAGGATACTGCCATCTTCACTTTGAGTAATTGTATTCATAAGAAATTTATCTTTTGGAAGATTACTATCACTGAAATAGAACTCAACCTGCCATATAACATCCATTCAAAGTATTTTATTGATTAATAACAAATATAACGTTACATGATAATAATCAGCTAAAATAATATAATAATAATTAGTGAAGTTCGAGTTCAAAACCTGTCGAATGACTTTCTTAACGGTTTCTTCATCCAATTGATTTGCCACCATCTTCTCGGTTCGAATATGTCCGCCTACCTACGAGAGTAATAAAAAGATTACAGAGAGAGATATAACAAGCCGAGAGAAATTAGGTTTATGATATGTTAATGGGGGCGGTTATTCTAGGGTTTAAGACTTTAAAGGAGTTTCATTGTTTCATACTCCTATACTACTGAGCTCTCTTTGGGAGGAACAAGAAAGTAGAAGGGGGCGAAATGAAAATTATATCTATATATGAATTTCCCAAAGACATACCGGGAGTGAATAGTAATCAGGGGCATTTTTGACTTTTCATCTTTTTTTATTTTTTTATCTATATAAAAGACATAATGGAAGTGAATAGTAACTAGGGGTGTTTATGATTTTCCACCTTTATTGTTTTTTTTTATCTATATATCTAAAAGACATAGTGAAAGTGAATAGTAATCAGAGGTATTTTCGACTTTTCACCTTTTTTTGTTTTTTTTATCTATATATCTAAAAGACATAGTGGAAGTGAATAGTAATTAGGGTTATTTTCGATTTTTCACCTTTTTTGTTTTTTTATCTATATATCTAAAAGACATAGTGGAATTGAATAGTAACTAGGGGTATTTCTGACTTTTCACCTTTTTTTTTTTGGAATCATTTAAATTTCGTTTCACCAACAAAGACCCCCAGACTTTTTCAAAAAATTCAAATCGACCCCCCAAACAGGGGAGTAAAGTGTCAAATAACCATTTTCATAAAAAAAATCTTAAAAAAATACCCCCAAATCTTCAACGGGTCATATCTTCTCGCTCGCAACGAGTTAAATTTTTCCGACACCATCGTTAAACTCGAAATAATTTTAGAAACACAATGTTACTAACTATACGCAAAACGGACACTTTTTAAAAAACGCTAAATATTTGAGGTACTTTTCATACACGTTGATTTTGCGTTAAATTTTTAAAAGTCCACAATTCCATAGCGAAATGCGGAGATGTACATAGATTGTTAATTTTACATAACATTTAAATCTTTCGCGAGCTATACCTTTTAGTTCGACTCGAGTTGCATTTCAACGACATCATCGTTAGCCACGAAATAATTTTACAAACTAAACGCAATAAAAGACATTTAAAACCGAACCCCTGGCGCGAATCGAGGGTTCGAAACCTAGTTATGTCTATAATGAAGATATGGTCTAAAGTTCTGTATACCGAATACTAAAGACTGTTTTTATGTCTGCATCACTTAGAAGCACATTTTTATTTATGTGAGATTGCAGACAGAATATGAGACATTATTTTATCTTATGTCTTCAGAACAACAAATAGTATGCAGTAAAAACGTCTGCAAACGCGCAGACATAAGACATAACAAGTTCTTTAAACCGTAAAAACAAAACGGCGCCTTAGTGTTCGGGTTGCAGCTAGGATTGGAGATGGCTTTTGATCATTCCTTGATGTTATGATTCCGGGCTCTCTTTTTAGGCCATGGTGTGGTAGTAATTTGGTTTCACGTCTTTCGTTGTATGGTTGTGGGCTTTCTTTACTTTGTTGAAACGTTCTTTTTGCTATAAAATTCATAATTTTTTTGCCTGGAAAGAATCCGAGCTCTTCGGAGTGTAGTTCACTGCTGTGATGACCCGGAAATTTCTGACCAAATTTAAACTTAATCTTTGTATAATTAACATTTCCGACACGATAAGCAAAGTCTGTAAAACTGAATCTCAAAATTTTTGAACTACTTTTATATATTTAAATACCCTTCGGTTATTTTCAACGATTCGCGAACAATTATATGTAAATATATACATATATACTATAACTTGAAAAGGTAACAATGTATTAATTGTTTGATACCGTACATTAAACTTATTGGTTTAAATATCTATTTGAATATATATGATAAGTTGAAATATTTATTATTAAATTTTATGTGTATTTAAAAACTGATTTATGTATATTAAAAAGATATATACATATATATAATTTCAAGTTATTTAGTAAACGATAGTAACATTCGTTTATTGATTCGATTGATATTTAGATAAGTTAACTAAAGCGTTTAAGATGAACCAGTAAAACACTAATTTGCTACAGTATTTTCAAATTGCTACAGTACCCAAAATGCTACAGTGTTTTCGAAAATCACTATTTGCTACAGCGAAATTGACTTTGCTACAGTGAATTGCTACAGTAAAAATTGACTTTGCTAAAGTAGCTTTGCTACAGTAAAACACTATTTCAAAATGAAAATGTATGTATTATATATATATATATATATATATATATATATATATATATATATATATATATGTTAACAAATAGCGAGACGATGATTTATAGAAGTAAATGACCAAAACACTCAAATGTATAAGTTATACCTCGAGTGGTATGGTTTAGGGATAATTTAAGACTATATTTTAACAAAGGTACGAGTCACGAAACGTAAAAAGCGAGTTTTCTAAGTGTACGAAAATGCGTTCGAGAAACCGGAACCGGCACATAAGTCGAGTAAAAACGTACGACTTATCGGAACAAAAATTACAAGTCAACTATGCATGTGAATTTAATATAATATATAATTAATTATATAAATTAAATATATTATATATTATATAATATTATGTCGACAAGCTAAATGTTAAATGATCGTGAGCTGGAAATCTTGCCCATGCGATCGCATGGGAGAAAGGCTTGGAAGCCATGCGATCGCATGGCACCATATTACTGGCCAAGTCTATATAAAAGCTCGACTTCGGTTCTGTTTTCTCACACACATATACGATACATCTTATATTTATATTATTATTATTATTATTATTATTATTATTATTATTATTATTATTATTATTATTATTATTATTATTATTATTTTTATTTTTATTATTAAGATTAATGTTATTATTAATCTAATTATTATTAGTAATATTATTAGTATTATACATAAAATACTACGACGAGGTCATGAGCGTGTCACTTTCAAAATAGTTTTATGAGCGGGATAAAGCTAAGGAAATTATGAGTTATTGCCAAGGAGGTTATGGGTAATGTTCGGGGGTATAATTATGAATCAAATCTAGTGTTTATCATCTCTGTTGCGTCTACGTACTTTTCTGAAATATGGAATCACAATATTGATACGTTGAGATCTACGGTTATTTGGTAATCCGAGTTTCGGTCACATTTTGGTGAACGACTATATATGCTGCTAAGGTGAGTTTCATTTGCTCCCTTTTTAATTGCTTTTGCAATCTTGATGATGTAGCGTGAGGGTACGAAATAGTAGTATTTTTAATACAAAATACTACAAAATATGACACAAGTTTTATTAATTTACGGATGGGATATACCTAAACCTTGCTACAACACTATAGGCAGTGTACCTAATCGTAGAGTAGTATAGTTTTTAGTAAGTCCGGTTCGTTCCACAGGGAGCGGGCTTATTGCACACTATATTTTTAAACAACTATATTTGTACAAAATATATATAATTATATAAAATAATATATAAAAGGGGGTTTACCGTTTAATGACCGGTTTGTCGATTTATATTTTAAGCGAAGCGTATAGTAAATGTTGATATTTAAATAACAATAAAATAAATAATCATAATTAAAATGACAATAAATAAAAGTACGAGGAAATATGAAATAAAATATATTATGCTTATTTAAACTTCCGTAACCATGATGGTTGACGTGTTGATTTTAGTTTTATGCCCATGGGTTAATTGTCCTTTGTCCTGGATTATTTAATATGTCCGTCTGGTTTTCGTCCATAACAGTCCATCAGTCATAAATATAAAGTGCGAGTGTCCTCGTCAAATTATTATTATACCCGAAGTTAAATATTCCAACTAATTGGGGATTCGAATTGTAACAAGGTTTTAATACTTTGTTTAATGAATACACCAGGTTATCGACTGCGTGTAAACCAAGGTTTTACTACTTTGTTAACAATTACACCAATTACCCTTGAATGTAATTTCACCCCTGTTTTAATTATTCTAGTGGCTATTAATCCATTCCCGTGTCCGGTTAAATAAACGATTATTCGTACATATAAATACCCCGCCCATCGTGTCCGATTGAGTGTATATGGTAATTTATAGGGACGCCCAATTGTAGATCTTTATATTAACATTAACAAACTATCATTTAGTTAAACAAATATAAAGCCCATTAATAGCCCATAGTCTAATTTCCACAAGTGTCGTTCTTTTGTCCAAACCCCAATTATGGTACAAAGCCCAATTGCCCAATTTTAGTAATTAGCCCAACATCATGATTACTTCATTTTAAATAAGCATAATAATAACTTAGCTACGAGACATTAATTTAAAAAGGAGAACATAGCTTACATTGATTATTTATCGCGTAGTGTTACACGGACAGAGTTTCGACTTCAAAAACCCGTAAAATAACCTTTACATAACCCGAACTAATCTAATATAACACTAATCTATACTATATATATATATTTATTTATTTATTATCTTATGGAGTATTATTATTATTATTATTATTCGGCAGAATTCGCGACCTTTTATAGGGATTCTGAAATTTCTGTGCTCCGCGAGTCGCGGCACTTTTGGCCTTCCAGCTCCGCAAGTCGCGGAGGTTCCAAAACCAGCCCACAAGTTTAAGATCCAAGGCTGCCGACGGTTTTTATTTAAATATATATAATATATAAATAATTTTTATAATTATTTATATATTATATTATATTTATATACATAGTAGACTCGTAATTTTTTTTTCGTTGCGTCGAGCGTTGAGAGTTGGTTCATGTACCGGTTCCGAATTTTCGAACGTCCTTGCGTACGCTGAGATATTTTGTACTTTGCGTTTCGTAACTTGTACTCTTGTCATTTTTAGACGTTCCTTATCAATAAATTGAACCTTTTTAATTGTATCTTGTACTTTTGAGCTTTTTGGACCTTTGCGTCTTCAATTCGTTGTTTTCGCCTTTTGTCTTCGCACTTATTTAATATAAATGAATATTACATGAAAATGGAACAATTTCAACTGAAATCTTTACATATCGGAGGGATATTGATACTAAATATATGTTCATTTGGAGCACTATCAAATATCCCCACACTTGAACGTTGCTTGTCCTCAAGCAATACAGTCTTGAAATAAAACACACTAGAATCACTTCTTTATTCTTCACACTTTGTACATCAGTGATTTTGATACGGCGGTATAAACAATGATAGTAGCATTTGTGGTTTACAGTCCCACATGACTATGAAAATTTAGATCCGTTAGGAAATTGGATCTTTATAAAAACATTTGATCTTTTGAAAATTCATGCTAGATTTTACCCTAGACAGGTTTTCCGGAATAACCCTTCACCGGTGTTTGCAAAATATTTTTGTGGGTTGGTGGGTTTCAGATTTGAAAATTTTAGCTCAAAACTTATGGTTTTGTTTCACCCACTTGCTAACCTTGTATTAGGAAAGCAACACGTCCAATTTACTTGTCCCGTATATTACCTTTCGGTAAACTACCGTCCGGTTGTAAAGGAAAGCGATGAACAAGCAACTGTTAAGGCAATGTCCCGTGACATGCTTTTGATTATGGTCTTTAACGTGTCGGATGCAATACTATCCTTTGTAGGAGCAATAGTAAAGATCACCCTATAGTTTTTCGGTCTTGGCAAAAGGTCCTGTCTTCGACCAATATGCAACCACCGTTCTTACGGTTGACACCCGATTTGGTTCAGGTGACCTAATGAATTCTAGGTGAATTCCTAGGATTTTACGTTCAATGGTAATGAACGCATTGAAAATGGGTTTTCAGAAAACAAATCGGTTTATAATTTGATCAAAATATTTTCTCGTTCAAGCTCGAGTTTAGATATCATTGAATTCCATGAGTTTGTAATTCTCAATCTTTAAGGTCAATCTCAAGGATTGAGTAATATCAGGCTTAAAAGCTGATTTTTAATCTTTTAAGGAGATTATCCTTTCTGGGGATCTGATTCATTAGTCTTATCAAGCTAATTTGCACGGTGCCTCCCCATTGTACGAGATAAATCCTTCTCATGGTTAGGATAAATCTGACCACATGGCGACCCTGTTTGATGCTGAGGTCCGTGGATTTCCTGCTGATTTTAGAGATGACTTTTCTAGATTTTTCGTCAACCTACAGCTGGTCTGGACGACAACTTCTTGACCTAAATCAAGAAGCGCGTGTCTTTTTCGGAAGACTTTACTTCCTTTTAATGATGGAATTAATTCATCGTGTAGATCCATCTTTCTTTCAAATATATTACAGTAAACCGGGTAAAACTGATTAGTATCATCCAAAACAAAAGTACCTGCAATAATCTTGTACAAAGATATGTGATAGATAATTTTTAATTGAATAACTTGGTACATTCTCCCCACACTTAGTTTCTTTCTTTGCCTTTTTATTCTCCTTTATTCCATTTTAAATGAATTCAAGCATTTTAGGTTGTTTCTCAATTTATGTCCTTTCCGAGGTAACGATAATTTCGGTATTAACACCTAGTTTTCATCGTTCATAAATATGTATAAACATGATTTTGAGTTCATTTAGTTGAAAATTTTTCAAATTTTCACAAAATTTGGCAAATAAACCAAGTATAAACCTGAGAGAATTTATAACCCTTCCCCACACTTGAGATCATGCAATGCCCTCATTTACATGAAATCAGACTATAATTATAAATTCATGAGGGTGATTAGTGTAGAAAAGTAATTAAAAATACCCAGTTTGTAATTACAAAGCTCGTCGAATGATAGATGGCGCGTCTCATCGTTCATTCCTTTATGTTTTATCACACATATTTTTCTTCAAAAACGGTTGCTTTTCTGAACTGTTTGCTAATCTTTAAAAATACGTCTTTTGCCCTAATTTATTATGCATGTTTATTAACGAGTTATGCACTAACCCGAACCCCTAATTTAACTTTAAGTAGGGTTAAACTTCCCCACACTTAGCTGACGATATGTGAAGTCAGTAGAATAAGTTCCAAGAATTAAAATAGTGAGCCAGTTATTTACATCTCGGGTGGTATATATTATATCAATGGGTTTAAAGTTTAGACCCACCCGATTGTCACTACTTAATTCTTTTTTAAGTGTAGCTTTTAGTAAATGGATATGTCTCTTTTCTGGTTCTTGGTCAAATGGATCGATATACACCGACATACATATTTCTATAGGGTGGACAATTCCTAACATTTCCTTCCTTTTATTCTCAGGATCAAAGTTTTCACCTCTATTACCCAATTGGGTGAAATTCGAGGTGTCATTATCTATTACAGCTCGTAGTTCATTTCCGGTGGATGACTCGTCTATTGAGAATATTGTGTTGGAAGGTTGTGGAATGGTGAAGTTCGGTTTGGCCTCGGGGGTAAAATTTTCAACGTTATCGTATTCCCAAGAGTACCAATTTGTCACCCTTACTTCTTCTTTATCCATTGATGGATCGATGATTTCGTCGGTAGAGGCTAATGGGTCGATATGTTGTGAAATTGGTAAGACTGAATAAAAAGTATCATCGGGATAGTTGGTGATTTCGGAGCTCTCGAATTCATCAAAATTCGATGATATGAGATTTTCTTGCACACGACTCCTCAGATCAACAGGTGTGTAGTCTGATAGAGTTTCAGCTTGCCCGTTTACAAACTCTCTCATTTGTTCATTTTGAGCATTGAGTTCTTCGAGTTTGATTTTCATATAATCTAAAGAATTTTCAGGCACATAATTTTCCTCGTCTTCTGGTTATTGAGTTTGGATATATTCTTGGGAATAATCCCAATTTGAATTGTATTCTTCGTAATCGTTCCATTCAGGTTCCGTGGGTGCGTAATTTTCCATAGGAACGTAATAGTAACATTCCCATGTTGAGTGATAATCTCCACAAATTTCACAACCAGTTATTGTTTCGTCGTTCGTGATCCAAGATTGACCGAATGAATTTTTATCAACACTCGTTTGAGAGTATTGATTTAATTGATTTCGGATATCAAAAAGAGTTTCCATAGCCTTGTTTTCAAAATTTTCCATTTTATTGCGATGGCCAGATTTTAGCTACAATGTGGTGCATTTACTAATTATCCTATTATTTATAAAAATAGAAAAACTTATATAAGTTGTCCAATTAATAGACTTTTCTGCTTTTGCCCACGTTTCGAATAGCCAAAAGATGCAGCAGGGAGCCAGAACCCTTTAAATCGGAAGCTCACAACTCAGCCACTAACAAATCCAACTATTACTACGAAGCAGAAAATTGTCAACGTCCATTAATTTAACCACTTAAATAATTTTTCTTTCCGTTTGAGATAAGAAATAGAGAAAATTTCTAAGTCCTAAAAACTAAAGCGTTGAGAAATAAGAAAGAAAAAGAATGCGCGTCGAAAAAAAAACGTCGAAAAATAAAAATAAGAAAAGAGCGCGTCGAAACTTAAAAGTCTAAAAATTAAATCTAAAAAGTTGCGCTTAAATGTATTAAAGCTTACAGGAATTCTATATCCAAAACGGCAATAACTTAATTAGGCACTAAAATCTAAAAACTGCGTCGCAAAATTCTAAAGCACCTAAATCTTAGTCTAAAGAAAAAGCACTTAAGGGATTTTACGGCAAAGCCTAAAAATCTAAAAATAAAAATAAGCTACGGCAAAATACTAGAACTTAAAACTAGCTACGAACAATAACGATACAAATATTACACAAAAATATTATTTTTTATACAAATAAAAATAAACTTAAAGTTGTAAAAAGTACAATTTTTATAAAAATATTATTTTTATATTTTTATTTTTATATTTTATAAAAGTATTAATTTTTTTATATATTAAAATTAAATATAATTAATTATAACTAATTAATTAAAACTTAAAACTAAATTATATTAATAATAAACTAATTAGGTTTAAATAATAATAAATAATAATCCGTAATTAATGCGATTTTAGGGTTTCTGTCAGCTCGTCAGGGCGGCTCCGCGAGTCGCGGTTCCACTTGCCTTACAACTCCGCAAGTCGCGGAGGATGTAAAACGTTTTTTTTTTTTTTTTTTTTTTTTTTTTTTTTTTTTAATAAATTTTATATTGTTTTTTCTAAAAATATATTTATACAAATATATATTAAAAATATAGCGTTTCACCGATTCCCCGGCAGCGGCGCCAAAAACTTGATGATGTAGCGTGAGGGTACGAAATAGTAGTATTTTTAATACAAAATACTACAAAATATGACACAAGTTTTATTAATTTACGGATGGGATATACCTAAACCTTGCTACAACACTATAGGCAGTGTACCTAATCGTAGAGTAGTATAGTTTTTAGTAAGTCCGGTTCGTTCCACAGGGAGCGGGCTTATTGCACACTATATTTTTAAACAACTATATTTGTACAAAATATATATAATTATATAAAATAATATATAAAAGGGGGTTTACCGTTTAATGACCGGTTTGTCGATTTATATTTTAAGCGAAGCGTATAGTAAATGTTGATATTTAAATAACAATAAAATAAATAATCATAATTAAAATGACAATAAATAAAAGTACGAGGAAATATGAAATAAAATATATTATGCTTATTTAAACTTCCGTAACCATGATGGTTGACGTGTTGATTTTAGTTTTATGCCCATGGGTTAATTGTCCTTTGTCCTGGATTATTTAATATGTCCGTCTGGTTTTCGTCCATAACAGTCCATCAGTCATAAATATAAAGTGCGAGTGTCCTCGTCAAATTATTATTATACCCGAAGTTAAATATTCCAACTAATTGGGGATTCGAATTGTAACAAGGTTTTAATACTTTGTTTAATGAATACACCAGGTTATCGACTGCGTGTAAACCAAGGTTTTACTACTTTGTTAACAATTACACCAATTACCCTTGAATGTAATTTCACCCCTGTTTTAATTATTCTAGTGGCTATTAATCCATTCCCGTGTCCGGTTAAATAAACGATTATTCGTACATATAAATACCCCGCCCATCGTGTCCGATTGAGTGTATATGGTAATTTATAGGGACGCCCAATTGTAGATCTTTATATTAACATTAACAAACTATCATTTAGTTAAACAAATATAAAGCCCATTAATAGCCCATAGTCTAATTTCCACAAGTGTCGTTCTTTTGTCCAAACCCCAATTATGGTACAAAGCCCAATTGCCCAATTTTAGTAATTAGCCCAACATCATGATTACTTCATTTTAAATAAGCATAATAATAACTTAGCTACGAGACATTAATTTAAAAAGGAGAACATAGCTTACATTGATTATTTATCGCGTAGTGTTACACGGACAGAGTTTCGACTTCAAAAACCCGTAAAATAACCTTTACATAACCCGAACTAATCTAATATAACACTAATCTATACTATATATATATATTTATTTATTTATTATCTTATGGAGTATTATTATTATTATTATTATTCGGCAGAATTCGCGACCTTTTATAGGGATTCTGAAATTTCTGTGCTCCGCGAGTCGCGGCACTTTTGGCCTTCCAGCTCCGCAAGTCGCGGAGGTTCCAAAACCAGCCCACAAGTTTAAGATCCAAGGCTGCCGACGGTTTTTATTTAAATATATATAATATATAAATAATTTTTATAATTATTTATATATTATATTATATTTATATACATAGTAGACTCGTAATTTTTTTTTCGTTGCGTCGAGCGTTGAGAGTTGGTTCATGTACCGGTTCCGAATTTTCGAACGTCCTTGCGTACGCTGAGATATTTTGTACTTTGCGTTTCGTAACTTGTACTCTTGTCATTTTTAGACGTTCCTTATCAATAAATTGAACCTTTTTAATTGTATCTTGTACTTTTGAGCTTTTTGGACCTTTGCGTCTTCAATTCGTTGTTTTCGCCTTTTGTCTTCGCACTTATTTAATATAAATGAATATTACATGAAAATGGAACAATTTCAACTGAAATCTTTACATATCGGAGGGATATTGATACTAAATATATGTTCATTTGGAGCACTATCAAATCTATATTTTTGGGCTGAGAATACATGCACTTTATTTTAAACGCAATGGATACAAGTACATACTAAATTCTACACCGAGTTTGAACCGAAAATCTCTTAGCTTTGGTAACTAGTAACTGCCGGTTATAAGAACTGGTGGGCGCGAGTAGTTATATATGGATCCATATGGTTTGATATCCCCGTCCGAGCTAGAGCACTAGCCTTTTAACGAACGTATGCTATTTGAGAAGCGTACACGTTGGTTTGCGTGTATTATTAAGATGATTATACAAAGGGTACAAATTATATATACGTTAAGTTTAGTTACCATGGTGCTCAATTTCGTAGAATATTTTGATAAACGTTTCTGGATGAAACAACTGAAATATTGTGATCCACCTTTATATACAGATTATACGAAATATTAAAACTATGAACTCACCAACCTTTGTGTTGACACTTGTTAGCATGTTTATTCTCAGGTTTCCTAGAAGTCTTCCGCTGTTTGCTTTGATGTTAGACAAGCTATGTGCATGGAGTCTTACATGACATATTTTTCAAGGAAACGTTGCATTCACCAAATCATCACCATGTATCTTATTTTGACTGCATTGTCAACGGAAGTACTGTTGTAAACTATTATTTATGGTGATTGTCTATATGTAGAAATCATCAGATGTCGAAAACCTTTGATTTAAATATTCATTTATGGTGTGCCTTTTCAAAAGAATGCAATGTTTACAAAACGTATCATATAGAGGTCAAATACCTCGCAATGAAATCAATGAATGACGTGTTCGTCCATATGGATTTGGAGCAATCGTCACAACTGCCTCATCTAATTGTGGTTTCAAGCTTCGATTCTATTGTTTACAAGGACCATTTCCAAAGAAGTGTCTCTATGCGAAGCCCCTTTCTTTAATATATGCATTATTTTTTTTTACAATCTCCTTAATAACAAAAAGTACCACCATATTTTCACAATTTGTTTGTTAAAAGTATCACCGTATAGAATTTTTTTTGAAATAATCTAAATTGACACCTCCTTTTATAGATGAAGAAAATGTGTCATCTTAATTTCACATCACACATTACAAAATGATAAATATTACACTGAACATAAAATGCACAAGTAAGCAAGAATAAAGGAGATTTAGAGAGAATGTTTAAGAGAACATTATATGTTTTTATATCTCAAACTTTGAGATAATTGTAACTCTGAAGTATGGACATTGTCATGGTTCAATTTACAAAGTTAGACAAGAAATTCACGGAAATTACAATCGCGCAACACGAACAAGTCCCAACCAATCCAAACACGACGCATAACAACAAACTTTCACGTTTATTCGCAGTTGCGAATATGTGAGTGACACCGCAAAGGCCGCCGACAAAATGAAGTGTTCGACTTTGTCACTGTACAAGCTTCACGAGAGCATTAAATCACGATATAAAATTGCGTGCTAATAAAGACTAACCAAAAAGGAATGTTGCTTCTACTTTGGGTTCTCTGAAGCTCGTTGATCATGATGATGTCTTGAACTATGGGGACGCCATTCAAAACTTGTTTATGGAGGGAATGGTAGATTACAAAAATGGCACCGCGGGTACGGCAAAGCATATTATGATCAAAGAGGCTTTTGCGGATTGTGATAAAATGATAACATGTTTGGTCGAGAGTGAAACCGAATACGGTAAATCGTAGTAACTATAGTGAATTTCCACATACCCCGGTTAAGAATAAGAAACAGCAAAGCGAAAGGAACAAGTGGTTCAAGGCTCCGAAATGGCTAAATTCGGTGTGTTCATTAAGGACAAATGAGGTTCTTTTCGGTTTCATGCTCATGTATTGTAGCTATTTTCCGAATTTGTATTTCGTTATTTTCATATGCTTGTAGTTTGGTTTGTTTTGGTTTAGGTAGGTGAGGCTCGGTATATATAGTTCGTCGGTAGCCGCTTTCTAGGTACGAGCCTCACCATACCCTATTTTGTACTTCTCGTTGAATCCGTTTTTTTTTTCGTAAACATGTTCTTTTTCTATAAAAGTTCTCATTATTTTTGCCATAAAAAAATAATAAAGACTAACCAATCAGATGATGCATGCGAGAGCACTATGGATGGCAATGGTCACCCGATCCAACGGATATCCATTCGATCCACCCGTTTCGTGATGGATATGGATAATTTAAATGGATATGGATACTTTAAATGGATATGGATACGGATATGGATGAACTTAAATGGATATAGATATGGATGAAAATTTTCATCCATGGATATATCCATTATCACCCGAAATACATATATAAATACATAAATATAGATATATGCGAATACATTTACTATTAAAAATGCATTTACCATTGCATAAACATTTTGCTTGCTACCATATAACTATTTAACTATGATATATTACGACTAAACACGTACATTTAATAAAAGATCATACATATTACACATTTAATTTATCGTAGTCTATGTGTAATGGAAAATTTAACAATATATGTTATATCTTCGACAAGGAATACACGTTCTTGTATATTACGTTTTGTTTTTATCACATATTAGGAAATATTATAATATGTTTTGTGTAACACCCGCTAATTGGGCCTAGATGAAATGACCAGTTTGCCCTTGTGTGCATTTATATTGTTATTTTATTAGTTGAATATTTATAGTCATTTGACTATTTGGTTGAGACTAGTTCGTGACAAGGGTCACATGACAGGTTTGTTTATTTAATTTGGACCTTGATAGGACCGCCTATCGATGTACGAAAGATATCTGATAAATACTCGTGTGTAATGGGGTGTGGGTTTATAACCCACTTAAGTATGTAACATATGGATGTTTCCATCCATTTCTTCAAAATTCCCAAACAAGCTCGTACCTAACTTCACACCATCTCAAACCTTAGCTTATTGATCTTGTTAAAATCAATTTAAACAAGTTATAGATTCAGATTCCTAGTGATTTCGTGATCAATCTAAGGTAAGCTTTTCTCAGATTCATGTTTTAATCTTGTTTAAATTGGGGTTTTGGTGTTTATGTTCAAAGTGTGCAATTTGGTGTTTGATTCTTGCTTTTATGTGTTTATAATGCTTGATGGATGTTAGAAATAGTTTGTATATAGTTTATATCATGTTTTTGAAGTGGTTTCATGATCAGATCGAGCAAAAATCAAGATTTGGGGTCAAAAAACGCGAAAACAGCGAGCTGGACTGTTCTAACAGCTCCCACACTTTTGACAGCTCAACCACGCGGTTGAGCACGCGTTTGAGGGCTCAACCACGCGGTTGAGCACTTGTCAGCTTTTGGTAAAATTAAAAAGGGCATAACTTTCAAACCGTAACTCCGTTTTGATGAATAAACTATCGTTGGAATCATATTGACGAGTACTTTTCAATGGTAAACTTTTAAGAAGCTAGATCAAACTTTATTTTGGTCAAAAGACGAGGTTTTAACGTGTATGTCTTGTTTCACACGCACCCGAATGTCGATATTGAATGGATTTATGTTGTAGACTTATAATATGATGATTAGATGATGATATGACCTAGTTTATAGTAAGAATCGATTATATTATTGATTAGAACACTATACTGACTTTGTTTATGATGTTTTCAGGTGATCAGGAGAAGTGAAAACTCAGAAATATAAGACCTCTGAGTTCTTCTTGTGCTGGTATTCGGTGAGTGGGTTTATCTAGCCGTTAAGGCATATAGTGACATGACCTAGACCGTTGACCTAGTTGTTGTGCTTCAAACCTATGTTGTTGTGTGTTGTTGACCATGGCCTCGCGCGTTTATTGGACCGACCTTGCTTCTGATCAGGTCGGGAGAGATCAACCTTGCTTCTGATCAGGTTGAGCTCATTGATGTTGTATGATTAGTATAAGTCAGAATCACGCGTTCGTCGCGTGTGGAAGACTTATACTAGTGATACAGAGTTATGAGTTTTCAGTAGACTCTAGTCTGATCAACTGGGTCGTTGACCCAGCCAGGCTGCCGAGTCTCTCAAGGGGTTGCTTTGGATTACCCACACGGTTGCTTCTGATTGACCGTTGCTTGTGGTTATTACGGTTGCTTTGGATTGACCGTTGCTGTAGATATTTTTATTCGTTGGTGGTCTTTGGATTTAGTTGATTGTTGGCTATTTTATGATATTGTATTTGTATTGCTTTTTGCGTTGTATGCTAATGGTAGATCGCTCTGTTTCTGTATGTTCTAGTAGATATTTGATTAACTGTCTGCCTAATTTGATGTTGCATGTTCTAGTGATTGTACCTATGTGCTTTAGCTGTTAGATTAGTCCATTCACTTAGCTTCGTGCTAACCCTCCAACTCCCCCTTGCAGGTTGTAGGTCTTTTGCTTTTGTGGACATGGGAGAAGATGGGCGTGTTGGGTTGTGTTCGACAAGTCTAGAACTCTGATGTTGTCTATATGAAATCGGATATTAACGTAACATCGGTTGTTTGATAAAAATGTATTTATGAATGAAATTGTAATAATCATGTTTATGTTAGTACATAAGTCCATGATTTGTAAATAAGACTTCTGCTGTGTTATTTAAAAAAAAAAAAAGTACGGTGTTACATTTTGAACATCCAATGGATATCCATTAACCCGCTTAATCCACTGGATATGGATATGGATGGGTGAACTGAAATTAAATGGATATGGATATGGATGAGCAAAAACTAAATGGATATGGATATAGCGTCACCCGATCCATATCGGATCCATTGCCATTCCTAGAGAGCACTAAATCAGATGATAGCAAATACTAGTAATCAATTGCGAACGATATACACGAGTTTACGGCTTACGCGAAGGTTTCTTACTTTTCCGCAAAGTACTAACCAATTGCAAACGCATCAACCAGGGATGACAATGGATATCCGATCCATTGGATATCCATATGATTCGATCCATTTAAATGGATATGGATGATAAGTATGGATATGGATATGAATGATGTGAAAAATTAGTGGATCGGGTATGGATGACAATTTATCATCCATGAATATATTCATTTACCACCCGAAATAAATATATACATATAAATATATACATATTTACTCAACTATATATGCACATATATTTACATTTCATTATATATGTACATCATAAACTATTAAAATGTTATCGAAAATTTAGATTGTAACGATAAAATTATGTGAATACTATTAAATTAAATTCATATATATATCTTACATATCATTGTTAAAAATACTTTTTTCATTTTAAAAAAAATATATTTTTTAAAAACTTAACATCCAACGGGTATCCATTAACCCCGCTTATGGATGTGTATGGATAAATTATATTTAAATCAACACGCTATTATAGTCTAATAGTTAAAGTTAATGTGGGGCCGGCTAGAGAGAAAAACACCCGTTTATGGTATGCATCAAATCATGACGCTATTATAGTCTAGTAGTTAATCACGCTAACACAATTCAGATAGGGATAGAACCAAACCTTTGTGAAAATCCTAGCTAAACAAAAAATGCATACTACTTTCAGTTGGAAACTCAAAAAGAATCATAAGTTAAAAAAAATAAACAAGACAGTCAACTTCAAGATAATTTATGAGAATATCAAAGTACATCACAAAATATATTCATACAAATCAGGCTTCCCTCTCCTTTAGGAGTTTAATTGTGGCCATATTTTAGCCTTTATTAAGCTCCACAAACCAAGAGACTCGGGGCATAACAGTTCAAATTGACAGGTGTGCATCTGTACTTCGACACACACGATACTCAATACTTTTCTTTGTGGTGATGAAACAGCAGTTTTTTAGGTTGGTATTTTTAGGATGTTTTACATGAAGTCCTCTTCGAGTTCTTGTAGGGTCTTTTGGGTTGATGCAATGTCTTTGTTGGAAGTCATTTTGTCAGCAACCATCAGATTTTTGTAGCTCCTTACTTCGGCTTGCCTTTCCTTTTCCAGCCTATCCATTTCTTCACGGCGTTTCTGCACCAAACATTATGTCATTACAACTTGACAAGCAATAGGCACAATATGACATTGAGGTGCTTATTATTATTGTACATTGAAAATAAAAGAGAACGTTGACTTAGACGGTGTATTATGTAAAATGGCATTCATGGACGGTATGGACCAAAACATAGTTCAACGAATCAAGTCTAATTCTTACGAATTTTGTGTTGTGATCAAACAAAAACTTAAAATTTCAAACTCTAAGACAACGCATCCATGAAGTTTTACAATTACCTTTGCAACATACATGGTGGTGCAATACTGCCTAACGGTGTTTGGATGACAAGTTTATGGGAAGTTAAACTTATTTTTTTCATCAGTAGTAGCATTGTTTGGGTGACATAATTTCTAGAGCTTATAAAAAATAAGCTCTAGAAAAATAAGCTAGTTGAAATAGTTTATAAAATAAGCTCTTAGATTTAGAAAATATAAAAGTACATATTTACCCTTATGTATGATTATATACTATTTAATTATATTGTCATTTTTAGTCAATTTATAACTATAAATTTCCGACTCCAGCTAGTTTCACCAAACACACCCTTAAATGTGGTAGAATTGGTGGGTGGGGAGAGTCAGGTAACGGGTCAAAAAAAATTGAGTGCAGTCCACAATGGGTCAGGTATCATTATGTTTGACAACAAAAACCATAATACTAAAACCATAACTCAATTTTTTTTAAAATGTGATTCAAAAAATGACGTGAATTAAAATATACACTATCAGCACCTTTTCAACCCACTTGGAGCTCTAGAGATGAAGCATAACCAATTTTAACACATTGTAAAGTAAACCAGTTAAACTTTCCACCTCTAGACGTATACTGTTATACGTAAATAGCATCTTTTTTAATACTCGTACTATTGACATAAAGATAAATAAACTCACTTTGTCTCTCAGCTGCACCTTCCTTTCTGCCCTTTCTGCTGCATTAACTGCTTCACGCTCAGCTATGCATGAACAAGATGAAATTAGCTCATGACAACATGAAATCTATAAAGAAAAATGCACAAACACACAAACTTTAAAAAAGGAAAAACAACGCTTTCACTTCAATTCTGATTTTTCCACAAGACCTTTTGAATTATTTACCAAGACCACTATACCTTCAAATTAGATTATTTAGGCTTTCATGGTCATTATAAGGACTTTGATAACTTGTATTTAAGCAATTCATCCTAAATCTAAAGAGGGAGTGGTCAGGGTCAAAGTGTGTTTAACGTGTATGAAAGAACCATAGACTTAAAGTACCTTTTAGATCGGGTTTTCTTTCCACTTTAGTGCGGTTTAGTCTATTAACTACCTCATTTATTCGCTTTTCCACTCTCACAGTGCGCACCTAAACACATAACCAAAGTTAAACAAAAGAAATTTCTACAGTGATAAAACAATATAAATCATACACATGTGTTCTAAAAGTACAAGAGACTCACAGCTTTATTGTTGTGGAAACCAACTTGGCCAACATCCATTGATGGAGTTTTCTTCAAGTTTGCCCAAGGCGTATAAACAACATCAATGTTATTCACTTTATTTCCTGCCACATTCAACATACGACCACCAGGTTGAAAAATTCAAAAGAGAACCTAGAAAAACTGCAAGAGCTACAATCTATATGTAAATTCACGTGTAATTATGTCTATGCATATACAACCTCTCTCTTTGATATCTTTATTTCATTTCCAAACCAGACAATACCTTATAACTATTTGCGATGACACCTTGATAGTTAAGCATCATGCTGTAACTAATAAACTCAAATAACTCGACAACAATGCATAATTCTTGATTTCGTAAGTCAAATATGATATTTTAATTATATTGTTCAACTAACATCGCACCCACACGATGCAGCAGGGTTGTGGCGGTTAGAGGTGACGGATTGGCGGTAGTGATGATGCTTCAAAGAGAAACAATAGTAAGAGTGTTTGCGTGTTTTCAAGTGTGTAAAATGTGTTTTCTATATAGATTTTGTTTATGCAATGGAAGAGATAGATATGGTGTTTGGTTTTGTAGGGTAAGAGTTTCAACAACTTTGAAAAAGTTGACCAAATTTTCTTTATAATATAGTATAAGTAGATACACATTACTATCCTGCTATAGTTGCAAACGGCTGTTGTGACGGTTTGGTGACTAGCCCGTCCCGTCTCGCATATAAGTAGTTGGTCAACACTAAAACTCAAGTCAAAGTCGGAAAAAGACAGTCAACAGTTGACTTTCGTCTGCTGAAATGAAAATCCCATGCCTATTTGAAACTAGCTGGGAAAAACACCGACTTTCATAGTAAACCTTAAAGATGATTTTTTAATTAATACACTACAATTATTATTGAAAACATTATAAAACCTATATATTATTTAAAATAACACTACATCGTCTTGTTTGTGAATCATTTATTTTTAAATTATGTTTAGAATATTTATATTTAATACGGAGTACATTTTTTTATTTAAAAGTCAATGTTGGTCAACGACCCTCTCGACCCCGACTCAATTATTCAAGGTCATGAACGACTCGTCTAAGCAAGGTTGTAAAACTCGCGACTCGGGGAGAACTCGGCCGGAGGTTTTTGAGGAGTTATCGGCGACTCGGGGAGAACTCGGAGGAGAACTCGGAAGTTGACTTTTGTTGACTTTTTAGTTTTTAATATAGATATAGATATATGATGTTGTAATATATGTTCCAAAAGTGTATATATGTTGCTTATATGCTTGATTCAATACAAATTGAGTTTGTATGAAACTTAAATAAACATCATTAGCAATTATAAACATCAAAAAAGCATACCACTTAGCTTGTTAGCTCGCTTAAACAAAATACAACCTGATGATATACTACTGTTATAAACACAAACCTAAACAAACTGATGTCTGATATACTACTATTATAAACACAAAAACAGTTGGTCAGTTACCAAATCATATACCAAAACAGTTGGTCAGTTACCAAATCATATGCTACTGTTATAATCATATACAAAAACAGTTGGTCAGTTAAACAAAATAGTGAAATACACAAACTGTTACAACATAATCATATACAAAAACCCTAATAAAGAGCTACCAAATATGAATCCATAAACTGTTAAATTCAATACCATAACACATACATTGTAAACAACATGATCAAATCATACAAACCCCCAAAAAAAAGAGATTTTTATTTACTATACCAGTCAGATAGCAATTAAAGTTCAGTACATATATAAATTGATTATATTACTAGGTTACAAACACAAAATACATGATACAGAACTGAAATACTACTATTAATCTATTATAAACACACACACACAAAAAAAAAAAAAAAAAAGAAGATTAGATTAAAATTTATAAACAAAATTTGTTGAGAACTTGAGATAGAAGAGGAAGAAGAGTAATCGACCTGTCAATTGTTGAGTAACATACCCAATTGAAGAAGATGAAGACGAATTTTGAAGAAACCCAAGAAATAGCAGCGTCAGAGAGAAGAAGAGGAAGAAAAGAAGGCGGAAGAGAAGAAAAATAAGCGTCGATGTGGAAGAAACCCTAATTATTGAACGTACAGCACTTTTTTAGAAGAGTTGACTTTTGTTGACCGAGTTTTTAACGACTCTGGAACCGATTTTTCGTTTTCCCCCTTCAGCCGATTACTCGCCGATTACTCGGCCGAGTAATCCGAGTTTTGCAACACTGCGTCTAAGTCTCGCGTCTTTTTCGACCTTGCTTATATCATATAATCATATAATGATTATCAGAACTAATCACATGCTACCACTAAAAACTCACAAATGTCTTAGTAAACTCATTCAGTTAAAGACAGTTTTACAAAAGGTCTAGTAGTATGAGTCTCAAGTTAAAAAAAAAAAACATACGATGATAATTCTTGTATAAGAAAATCACATAAAAGTAATTATACTGAACATATTGTAGTCAAATAATATTTGAAGTAAGTTTTCCAAAAATTTTGTAAGTGTTACACATATATTGGATATAGCTGTCAATGTCAATGATTGGCCTATATGACTTTTTAAGTCCTCACCAAAAAATAAACAATGATAACAACTAAACAAATTTAATTTTTATTTTGTACCGTCTTCAGTTAATGTGAATTCGCTCAGTTTCGTAAATTTTTCAACATTAACGGATCATATTTATATTTTGAGTACAAAAACTACATTGATCGAACGGTAAAGAAGTGTTTGCAATCTTCTACCTTGCTTCTATTAAGTTAACCAAATCCTCATATTTTATATAAAATTATACAGTAACATAAACCAAAGTGATAGTTCTCTCCCATCAACAATTGATTGTTAACTACAAAGTGGTAAATTTGACCCATACACGTATCAGTGGACATTTAGGTTACATTTCTAATCAATACATAAACTAACAAACTACAAAATGGCTTACAAAGAACAAGTCAAATGGGTCAAAGCTCACCCACATCATGTTTTCGATGCAATAAAACCTCCTAAATCATTTTGTTCATATATTTTGACCCACTTAACATAAAAAATTACCCGTTTTAACTGATTACCCCTGACCAACCCGCCCACGTTGTCACCTCTAACTGTTATATACACAATTTATCACACAATGGAGTGAAAAGAAAGTTGCCTTGAATGGAATTTGCTTTGACGAGTTGAGCACAATCTTCAAGAAGTCCTTCAGATATGTCATCGATAGTTTGACCCTTGTGCAACCTCACATAAACATGGGCAGAAGACATTTTGTCCACATGGAACCTGCAGTAGAAAAAACCCTGTATGATAAACTAGATATAAGATGATAATATTCAATGATAATAGATACTTGCAGCGCATGTGCCCAAATCAGACACCCCGAAAAAATCACAGAAGAATCTCTTTAGCTACTGCATTTTCTATTCAATTGTATTATCTTGAAATTAGGTTAATTAGATTGCCAGTAATCGATAATATGCTTATCCTAATTCATATTGTTCTTTAGTTGAGAACATCAGTGTGATTGGACCTTTTACGTGTCCTAGCTAAATGTGATTAACTGCTACATTGGGTAGACGGTTCTATTTTATAGTTGAATTTTTATTTCATGTATGTATACAGGCCAGTGGTTTTCTCAAACTCATGGTTCAGCAGAACTGGCTCTAGTTAAAAGCTGTAACCATAAAAACTTGTTTTCAGTTTCCAAATATATATTGTATAAAAAATTCGATGTTAATGGTAAAACGCATGGAAAAAAAAGGCTGTTTAAGAGAGAGATAGAGACAGAACGAGAGAGAAGCAAAGGTAAACTGCATTAGTAGCAACAAACTAAAACTTCATTTCTACCTTGCTTACTCAAATCTAAATACTGTCACTAAAATGCACTGTGCATCATATGTCAAACATCAGTTGCAGATTATAGATTGCTTTTAAACGATGGCTTTCAGTTGTATATGTTGAAAGCTTTTAACTATGGTATTTGAACCCAAAGATCAATGTGGTGGTACGATCATATTAATTAAATTATAAATTACAAATATAAAGTAGCCAAAGAGGAAAAGTAAAGAAAGCAACATGACTACCAAAGAACGTAGAGATACATCATCAGAACTACACAATAATTTAACGACAAAATGGGAGAAAAATGATACATCCTAGTAGCCTTATCCCACATCCACCACTTATGAAGAAGATTTATATATATATGTGCAAACAACTAGTGGGAACGCGTTTTGGGTTGGTTCGTATCAGAAAAACTTAGGGTTCCAACTTTCAGAATTAAAAAAAAAAAAAAACTGTGTACAGTAATAAACAGATTACGTTGATGAAAATGAATGAAGAGAAGAGTCTCTGTCTTCATAAAAAATCTCATCATCCTTTAGAGATAGCTCAACTTTTACATAAAATATTAGTGATCTATGTCATATTGTCATGTATGTATATTAGCATATATATGTATCATATGTTTATTTTAATTTTCACCTTATGTTTTGCTGGTAAATTGAAAACTAATTCTATCATGTTATGCTGACTGCTTGATGTGTCAACTCATAATTGAAATCATCATGACTAATTAACATAATAGCATCTAAAAGAGTTTTCGTCTATTTGTTTAGCTGCTATCTAAATACATATATAAATATATAATACTACATTAACAAAATTGCCTTTTAGCAAAAATGAAATGATCTAATAATTCCTTTCCAGACGAGCAGAAAATAAAATAATTACGAAAAAAACAAATAAATGTACGCTTATGCTTACGAAGGACGAATATGAATTCAATCGAATTACGTAAACATAATCTTAAAACAGGAATATAAATATAAATATAAAAACGAACAATCCAAAACGAATTTGTAGACGCACAAATCACTCAATACTTGTTGAAGAAAGGAATTAAAATTAAAATTATAATAATAAAATTATAAATTATATACCAAATGTCTTCGAGGAATCCGTATTTGATGAGTTCTTCGTTCTCGAACTTATCAAGACCCATGAAGATGGTGTAATCTCCTGCTTCGGGTCTCGCTTTAAAGTAGAACACCATCTTCCTCTTCCCCTCTCCCTCTCTCTACTTTTTTTTTCTCTCTCTGCAGGGTTTAGGTTTGATTTTGCGTTTGACAAACGATGAAAAAAGAAAGGGAATAGAAACTTCAAAATTTAGCTAACTGCATAAATGGTCCTTGTAGTATTTAGGTTACAGATTCAGTCGTCGTGTTGAACTTTTTATAACTCAACCCCTTTTACTTTTGATTGGGTAATAACTGCCCGTGAGTTCAGCAAAAAAAAAAAAAAAAAAAAAAAAAAAAACTGAAAGGTGTTATATTTCAGTAGGCTTATAACTACCTTTAGTGGCCTGGTTCAATATATTCAAATTGAAAGAACCAATAAAAGAGAGATGTGTTGTAGAAGATATAGGAGAGAAAGAGGTTGAAGAAGTGTGATGTATTTAATGTATATGTATGTTTTTTGTAACTTACATTATGCACATATATATAGTACAAATTTTACTATCCATATTTGACTAATTACCATCCATATTTAACTACTAAATTTACAACACTCCCCCTTGGATGGTAATTTTTTTAAAGAGCAATTAATACTGCCTCGTTAAAAACCTTGCTAAAGAAAACCCAGTGGGATAAAACTTTAGCTAAGGGAAAAAGAGTGCAGCATAGAGTTGACTCCCCCTCAAGTAGACAACGCTGAGTCGTCACATCTTTTGAACTTGCCTCATGCCAATATTGTGAACGTATGTTTTGAAAACAGCGATTGACAGTGCTTTGGTATAAAGATCAGCAGAGTTGTTGATTGAACGTATCTCATTTTAATCTGGTTGTCTTTTACGAGATCTTGGGTATATGAGAAGAATCTGAGGTTTTCATCTGAAACTGTATCATCTAAATCTTTTATGTACAAGTTTGACCCATGTGATTTGTCTACAGTCTCCTTCATGGTTTGCTCAAACTGTTGTTTCAATTCCTATTCCCTTTCAGTCTTTTTCTGAGCCTTACCAATATACCATTCTTTTCCATCAAACTTATGACCGTTAAGACCGTTTATAGCTTTAGCTCCTCGTCAGCATTTATGTTTTGTTCTGTCATTTTTGATACTCTTCTTTCATTTGTACTATGTAAGCTGTATTATCTTCATAGATAGTTGTTGGGCTTTTATAGTGTTCTAGTCCACAAGAATCAATAATGATTTGTATCATTGATCTTAACTAAAATCATTCCCGAGTAGCTTCATGTAATGCAATCACTTCGGCATGATTTGATGATGTTGCAACAAGTGTTTGTTTTGAGAACGTCATGATATTGTGGTGCCTCCATTTAGGAATACATATCCAGTTTGAGATTTAGCTTTATGTAGATCAGATAAATAATCTGTGTGACGACCCGGAAATTTCCGACCAAATTTAAACCTAACTTTTATATGTTTCCGACACGATAAGCAGAATTTGTAATGTTGAATCTCAAAAAGTTTGGAACTACATTCATGTAATCAATTACCCTTTGAACGTGTTCGACGATTCACGAACAATTATGTGTATATAGATATGTATATATAATATATAATAACTGAAAACATTAACAAAGTATTTGATATATATGATACTTTACATGAACGTATTTGTTTCGATATATTTATCTACAGAATTAAGAGATAATATCAAATGATTGAATTATCAGATACATTATGATATGATTACGGGCCAATGTTATGAGGTCCACTGTGATTTAAGAAATCTATTCTTTTTGACAATATTCGGAAAATGGTAAAGTGATCTATAAGTAAGAACGTGGAGTGTAAATAACTTAGGTGTTGGATATCGACAAGTTAAGTAACTCGACATTTTTCATTAAGATGATTTCATACGTTTATTAAACCTTTGGACTTTATCTCATGCTTCACCAACAGACTGTAATTTAAAAACTTGAAACCTATTATGAATATATATAATTCTATTTTTTTTAAAATGTTTTATGATATAACGATTTAAATTAATATTAAATATATTTATACGCGTATTATACGTACATAGTTTTATACTTTTACTATACTTTAACTTTACCTTTACTTTACTTTTACTTTACTTTTACTTTACTTTAACTTTAATAATTCATACTTTAATAATTCACTTTAATAATTCACTTTAATAATTCATACTTTAATAATTCACTTTAATAATTCATACTTTAATAATTCACTTTAATAAATCATACTTTAATAATTCACTTTAATAATTCATACTTTAATAATTCACTTTAATAATTCATACTTTAATAATTCACTTTAATAATTCAAAAATCTATTATAAATAGAATTCAATAGGTTTCATTATTTCATAGAAACTTGAAAATATATTTCTCTAAACTCTCTCAATCGAATTACATATATATATTTACTTAGTATTATTTCAAGATATTATTAGTATACATAAAATACTACGACAGAGTTATATTCAGACGATTTCAAAATAAGTTTTCAAACGGGATAGAGCTAAGGAAATTATGGGTTATAGCTATGGAGGTTATGGGTATTGTTCAAGGGTATTGCTCGTGAGGTCAACCTAACGTTTATCATTTTCGTTGCGTCTACGTACTTTCCTGCAATATTGAATCACAATAATGATACGTTCGTGAATCCGAGACAAACCCTGCACTTGTTCAGTGCCGTCATATACATAATTGCTACGAAATACAGTATTGTGAGTTTCATTTGCTCCCTTTTATATATATTTTTGGGACTGAGAATACATGCGCTGTTTTTATTAATGTTTTACGAAATAGGCACAAGTACTAAAACTGATTCTATGTGGGTTTAAACCAGAAATATACCCTTAGCTTGGTAACATTAAACTACTTGTCTATGTACGGTAGGCGCGAATCCTAAAGATAGATCTATTGGGCCTGACAAACCCCATCCTGACTATGGGATGCTTTAGTACTTCTAGGTTATTTTAAACACCTGATCTGGTGTTCTTCAGAGGGTAAAACATGAACGTTAAGGCTTGTTACCGGGTGCCTACAACTTATAGAATACTTTTATACACTTGCGAGTGTACATATATTTATAAACAGAAATCTTGTGGTCTATTACTATTACGAAAATGATTGATTATGATAAACTAATGAACTCACCAACCTTTTGGTTGACACTTTAAAGCATGTTTATTCTCAGGTATTAAAGAAATCTTCCGCTGTGCATTAGCTCATTTTAAGGATATTATTTGGAGTCATTCATGACATACTTTGAAAGACGTTGCATTCGAGTCGTTGAGTTCATCAAGATTAATATTAAGTCAATTATAGTTGGATGTAATATGAAATGGTATGCATGCCGTCAATTTTAGATGTAAAGAAAGTTTGTCTTTTAAAAACGAATGCAATGTTTGTAAAACGTATCATATAGAGGTCAAATACCTCGCGATGTAATCAACTATTGTGAATCGTTTATAATGTATATGAACGAGTCCTTTCAGTTGGTATCAGAGAGGTGGTCTTAGCGAACCAGGTCTTGCATTAGTGTGTCTAACTGATAGTTGTTAAGATGCATTAGTGAGTCTGGACTTCGACCGTGTCTGCATGTCAAAAGTTTTGCTTATCATTTTTAGTCGGAAATCATCTACTTACCATCCTTAGGAAATTACCTGCTTATCATTCTTAAGTCTAGACGCATTTTCCTACATTTATTGCATAATAATGTATAAACGAATTCTTATCTTAGCATATCTGTTACTGTGAACTTTGATTGACATCTTTCAAAGATTCCTCCGTAATTTATGGGATTTTGGTATTATATATACATATGTAAATTATGTATTGAAGAATACCAAATCTAAATTCTACAATCTATTTCATACCAAAAATTCTTTCCCTGATCATACAAGATGGATCCCTCAACCAGTTCGAGTTCCTCGGATTCCGACAGCTATGCTGATATGGATTTTCACATGAGCTCCGAAAGCAGCGTGACCGGAATGGATCAACCAATTAGCCATCATCTATTTTGGATGAATTGGGGATGGGTTCGTAATCTACTTAACCATTGGAGACAAAAAGAAGGTGATCCCTTTCATCCACCACATTGCCCTCTTGGCAATGAACCTGAAGCACTTACCGGCGAACCTGTCCGAAACACCATTTTCTCTCTCATTTCCAGAGTATCTCGTCATGATTATATACTACACCAAATTCTAGATCTTATCTATCCACTCGTCCGAACCGACAATCACCCCGGTGTAATAGAAGAAGTCAACGAGCTTCGCGCTCAGGTAGTGGCTTTGGAGAATATGGTGCAAAGGTTACAAACACCAGCAGCAGCACCAGCAGCATAACCAGTACCACCATCAACAACATCAACAGTACCATTACCACCACCAACAACAACCGCATCGCAAACCTCAACTTCACAATCTGTCCCACGAGCATCGACGTCATACGCCATGTAGATACCAAGGAATACCACAACGATGAAGTATTGATTCATAACTTCATTAGAGAAACATTCTACGACGATTATGTAATTTCTAAAGTTTAGAAATTATCTATCCTAGCCTTAACGATAAATCAAATGAGTTTAATTTAATATTAACTCATTAAATCTATATTACATCTGAAGAAATATACACATATATATTTCCATAAAGACTGTAATAAAATTCTTTTGTATAAAATATTAATTGTGAATTTTTTTTAACGGGTAGGTAATACCTGAGAGATATATAAATTCACAATTAATATGTTACATTCTTCGAATCTGATTCAGCAAATCATCCATTATACTCCCTACTTTCACAACAATATACATTCTTTTATAGAAATCAAAACAACCATACTCATTCAAAATCTAATTACATATTCTGATTTTGAAATCTCAGAATTCGATTCAAGATATAACTGAAATCATCACTCTTAGATTTCTACATCTTTCAAAACTATACTTTGACTTCAAAACTGTCCTAGAACCTCATTTCTATTCATGGAACTCACAAAAATATTTGTATCATTCAAAATCTTAGAACATCATATGTATATTAACAATTACAATATGTGTTCAAACACTTCGAAATTCTTAAAGACATACGAGATGATGATCCAACCACACATTACCCACTGTCATGCACCTGAAAAGCTCTCGAAACAAAAGTTATAGTTTAACACGTATCCGTGACAGATCCTTTGATATTTATTACCAAATATAATGTTTCAATCTCTTTCCAAAATAGACAATTTTGTCATAGCTTCAACAAATCACCTTCATTTGTTTATACGAATAAACCTTATTATAACAATTACCCCTTCATCATTGTTACCGGGAACCTTTCATATCTCGCCACATTAGCAGTAAACTTATCAACAACTTCATTAATCTTCGACTTAAGCCTCTCCTAAAATCCACTATACTTATTCATTAAAACCCCATCATGTACTCACCTACATCCTGCAACAATAATTGTTACACCAACTACCGGGAATTAGCAATCAGTATTTTGAATTTCGCAACAATTTTACGTCAAAAGTTATATGTATACATATAACGTCTATCTCCTAGACTTACATACTTCGAATGTGAATTTTCTGAAAAACATCCCAAACTATGAACTAGTTCTCCGAAATTGGAAAAATGCTGATGAAGCAGCAAAAACTGTAAACGACTTTAACAGTCAAAAGTTTGATGATAAAGAATAGTATGGTGGTAAAGCTGAGAAAAAGAGAAGGTTTGAAACTGGAAAACGGATTGAGCAGACCATGAAGGAAGCTGTGGACAAATCATAAAGACTAAACTTGCCTTCAAAGGATCCAAATGATTCAGTGTCTACTGAAATCGTTAGCAAACACCTTACTTCTTATTCTAAACCTTCACAGACAAATCTTCATCATCATCCATCTATGTTAAGAATTCTAAGATATCGTCGTATCTTTTATTATAAATATCTTCGATATTCCTGAAAATATTTTCACAACTATTCTTATCCGAAATCTTCTATCTATTCGCAATATCTGCGTTACAACATAAAAAGAAACTGTGTTAGTTTCTAAATTCTGAAGAAAAAAAAATTCGAATTTAAAATAGGAATGTTTTTGAAGTAGTGTTGGGAACTGAAGCATGAGTTAGTATAATATAATGACACTTGATCAATGTGATTATATTACAGTAAGTCATACTGAGTTTCTAATGGAACGTGATGATTCACAGAACATACCGTCATCATGTACTATTTACACGACTCTTACATTCTACCCAATTTCCAAACATATTAAGAACATATCATCTTGATAGCTCTATATTTTCAGATATTCTGGTAATTTGCCAAATCAAGATCGTGCCATTACGATTTTCTTCTTGGAACATTAACTATGTTCATCCAAAAATTCATATCTACAAATTCTGGACCATTATCCGCTTGACTTAAGGTCGGGAAGAGAAAACGAAAGCATGAAGCTCCGAAATATAATGGAGAATATAAAGCCCGATAACAACCCCGAAATTACAAACCTAGTATATCAATGCGTATAGCAATATAAAGACACGGGAGAATGAAAAACACAATAACCCCAAGGTAATGGTAGAAGAAAATAACTTCCTCCGGTGATAGATGAAAAAGAAGAATGACAGATATGAAAGTTAAGAGTATATCAAGAATCAATACTGGATGAAGCATATTAATGAATGCTTTAAAGTATGAATTGGGGAGAAAGACTAGAAGGTATGAGCTGTGGAAATAAAGAAACGAAGGGGGTGGATTTATAATAAAATATCAGACAGAGAAATCGAGACAGATTATCGCATTTAATCAAATAAGATCCTGATTTCCTTAATCGCCCAAGAACCAAATCTTATTGCAAAGATTTTCTTTAAATTCCATGAATTCCAGAAATCAATCATAACTACGCCATCGGTTAAAACGAATATACGTTTACTCATTTCACTCTCTTGCGATAGCTTCACTTATACTCTTCGCGTAATCAAATCGTTTTATCTATATTACTCAATGATGATAAAACTCTATTTATAAACTCATATTCGTCATGAAAACATTTTTAAAGTTAGCCATGACGACCTCAATCAAATTTTGGGACGAAATTTCTTTAACGGGTAGGTACTGTGACGACCCGGAAATTTCCGACCAAATTTAAACCTAACTTTTATATGTTTCCGACACGATAAGCAGAATTTGTAATGTTGAATCTCAAAAAGTTTGGAACTACATTCATGTAATCAATTACTCTTTGAACGTGTTCGACGATTCACGAACAATTATGTGTATATAGATATGTATATATAATATATAATAACTGAAAAGATTAACAAAGTATTTGATATATATGATACTTTACATGAACGTATTTGTTTCAATATATTTATCAACAGAATTAAGAGATAATATCAAATGATTAAATTATCAGATACATTATGATATGATTACGGGCCAATGTTATGAGGTCCACTGTGATTTAAGAAATCTATTCTTTTTGACAATATTCGGAAAATGGTAAAGTGATCTATAAGTAAGAACGTGGAGTGTAAATAACTTAGGTGTTGGATATCGACAAGTTAAGTAACTCGACATTTTTCATTAAGATGATTTCATACGTTTATTAAACCTTTGGACTTTATCTCATGCTTCACCAACAGACTGTAATTTAAAAACTTGAAACCTATTATGAATATATATAATTCTATTTTTTTTTAAATGTTTTATGATATAACGATTTAAATTAATATTAAATATATTTATACGCGTATTATACGTACATAGTTTTATACTTTTACTATACTTTAACTTTACCTTTACTTTTACTTTACTTTTACTTTACTTTAACTTTAATAATTCATACTTTAATAATTCACTTTAATAATTCATACTTTAATAATTCACTTTAATAATTCATACTTTAATAATTCACTTTAATAATTCATACTTTAATAATTCACTTTAATAATTCATACTTTAATAATTCACTTTAATAATTCATACTTTAATAATTCACTTTAATAATTCATACTTTAATAATTCAAAAATCTGTTATAAATAGAATTCAATAGGTTTCATTATTTCATAGAAACTTGAAAATATATTTCTCTAAACTCTCTCAATCGAATTACATATATATATTTACTTAGTATTATTTCAAGATATTATTAGTATACATAAAATACTACGACAGAGTTATATTCAGACGATTTCAAAATAAGTTTTCAAACGGGATAGAGCTAAGGAAATTATGGGTTATAGCTATGGAGGTTATGGGTATTGTTCAAGGGTATTGCTCGTGAGGTCAACCTAACATTTATCATTTTCGTTGCGACTACGTACTTTCCTGCAATATTGAATCACAATAATGATACGTTCGTGAATCCGAGACAAACCCTGCACTTGTTCAGTGCCGTCATATACATAATTGCTACGAAATACAGTATTGTGAGTTTCATTTGCTCCCTTTTATATATATTTTTGGGACTGAGAATACATGCGCTGTTTTTATTAATGTTTTACGAAATAGGCACAAGTACTAAAACTAATTCTATGTGGGTTTAAACCAGAAATATACCCTTAGCTTGGTAACATTAAACTACTTGTCTATGTACGGTAGGCGCGAATCCTAAAGATAGATCTATTGGGCCTGACAAACCCCATCCTGACTATGGGATGCTTTAGTACTTCGAGGTTATTTTAAACACACCTGATCTGGTGTACTTCAGAGGGTAAAACATGAACGTTAAGGCTTGTTACCGGGTGCCTACAACTTATAGAATACTTTTATACACTTGCGAGTGTACATATATTTATAAACAGAAATCTTGTGGTCTATTACTATTACGGAAATGATTGATTATGATAAACTAATGAACTCACCAACCTTTTGGTTGACACTTTAAAGCATGTTTATTCTCAGGTATTAAAGAAATCTTCCGCTGTGCATTAGCTCATTTTAAGGATATTATTTGGAGTCATTCATGACATACTTTGAAAGACGTTGCATTCGAGTCGTTGAGTTCATCAAGATTAATATTAAGTCAATTATAGTTGGATGTAATATGAAATGGTATGCATGCCGTCAATTTTAGATGTAAAGAAAGTTTGTCTTTTAAAAACGAATGCAATGTTTGTAAAACGTATCATATAGAGGTCAAATACCTCGCGATGTAATCAACTATTGTGAATCGTTTATAATGTATATGAACGGGTCCTTTCAATCTGCATCTGTATAACCAAACAAATCTTGTTTCGAGTTGTTAGAATAAAATAATTATAAATCAGTAGTTCCCCGAAGGTATCAAACTATTTGTTTGATCCCATTCCAATGTCTTTTGGTAGGGGTTGAGCTGAACCTTGTCAACAAATTAACTGCAAAAGAAATGTCAGATCTTGTATAATTTGTAAGATACATAAGAGCCCCAATTGCACTAAAATATGGAACTTCTGAACCAAGAAGATCTTCATGATCTTCTAGAGGATGAAATGGATTAGTATCAATATTAAGATCTAACAACCATATGAGTACTTAATGGTTTTTGTCTTGTCCATATTAAAATATTTTAAAATCTTTTCGGTATAAGTTGTTTGATGTATAAGTAAGTCATTAGTTATATGCTCAATATGTAAATCAACGTAATACTTGATTTTTTTTATTTTAAAATCTTTCTTTAGAAGTTGAATGGCTTCATAGATTTCTTTATTTAAGATAATTGATATAAACAGCTATGATCATATATCCGAACATTGTTTTTATAAAACACACGTGCAAATAAGTTTATATGTATACCCTTTTCTTATCAAGTAGTAATTTAATCGATTATACCACATACGTCCCGATTGTATAAACCCATTTAGAAATCTTTGTGATTTAATGGAATATATTCCATTGGGTTTTGCATTAGATGCTTATGATACCTTAACCCTTCAGGTATATTCATATATATATCATTATTAAGTGATCCATACAGATAAGTAGTAACAACATCTATGAGATGCATTTAAATAACTACCAGGTTGATTAAGTATCTAGTAAGTAATTGTATTCATTATAGGAGGATAAGTTTTTCTCCTAATTCATTTCTGGTCTTTGTGGGAAATCTTGAGTTACAAGTCAAGTTTTGCCTTGTAACTTCATTTGCACATTTCTTTTCGGATAAAAATTTATTTGTATCCCATTGTTTCACATCTTTAAAAGTGATAACGATTGATCCAAAAACTTTTCTTTTATTGAGCGATTCTAATTCAGCTCGTATTGCTCCTTTCCGTTGAGTTCAATCACGTCTATTTGATATTCAATGACAGATTTTGGTTCCAGATCATCATCTTTATTCATGATGTCATTGTAACATTATATGAAAATATCTCATCAAGATTTTTCATTTCATTTCAGTTTCATAATATTGCATAATTTATTGCAATTTATGTATTTACATTTATCAATATCCTCTGCAGAAGGAGTATTGATTTGTGGTTCTTCTTGAACACTTTCTTTTACCTCATTATCAGCTGATTTTCTTTTTCGAGCATTTTTATCTTTGGAACCAATTGGTCTCCCACGTTTCTGCCGTAGCAAAGACTCATAAGTGACATTATTGCCAGCTTTTGTAATTTCAATTCTAGCTGAAGCATTTACTGCTGGTATATATGATTTAGTCACTTATTTTTTGTATCTTTAAATGCATAAAGTAATTAATTTGCAAGTTCTTGCATATGCATTATATTTGAACTTTCTTTTCGCATTCTTTTGTGTGATGATCAATATTCCTTAATTGATGTTCACACCATGAAACATCATTTTATTTATATTTCATTTCTCCCCCTAATATAGGGAACAATGTCTCATTAAAGTGACAATCGACAAAACTTGCTGTAAAAACATCACCCGTCATGGGTTCAATATATCTTATGATTGAAGATGTTTCATATCTAACATATATTTCAATCCTTCTTTGAGGAACCATTTGTTGTGATTGTTCAATTAAAAATACACTGCACAACCAAATGTTCTAAGATGGAAAATATTCGGTCTCCACCAAAATTAAGTTGGTAATGGAGAATATTTATAACTTGCACTTGATTTAATGCGAATTAATGTCACATCATGTAAATTTACATGTCCCCATATAAATATTGAGAGTTTTGTACTCATTTCTAATTGTCTAGTTATTAGCTGTAAGCGTTTATCTATTGATTCAGCTAAACCAATTTTGTGTATGCACATGAGCAACTGGATGTTCAACAACAATCCTTGTAGACATATAATAATCATTAAAAGCTTGAGATGTTAACTCACCGGCATTATCAAGTCTCATCCTTTTAATGGTGTAATCAGAATAATGTGTTCTTAATTTAATAATTTGTGCAAGAAACTTTGCAAATGCCATATTACGGCTTGATAACACACAAACATGAGACCATGCGTTAGATGCGTCTATTAGAAAAATGGTCCACATGATGGATGAATTGGTCCATATATATACCCTTGAATTCTTTCAAGAAACATTGGTGATTATTTCTCAATGTGCTTTTCATTAATCGCCATATGTGCTTTTCATTAATCACCATATGTGTTTTTCGTTAATCACTATATGTGCTTTTCATTAATCACTATATGTGCTTTTCATTAATCACCATATGTAATTTTCATTAATCACCATATGTGCTTTTCATCATATATCATTTTCACCATATGCGCTTTTAATCATATGTGCTGCGCTTTTCGTCATATGCACTTTTCATTATATGCGCTTTTAATTAAATGCGCTGCGCTTTTCATCATATGCGTTTTTTATCATATGCGCTTTTAATCATATGCGCTGCGCTTTTCATCATATGCGCTTTTTATCATATGCACTTTTAATCCTATGCGCTGCGCTTTTCATCATATGCGCTTTTTATCATATGCGCTTTTCGGTGCTACATAGATATTTCTCATTTTCAATTATCATTGACTGATAATCGTATCCATTATGATATATATCAGAGAAACTTAACAAATTTCTCTTTGATTTGGGAGAAAACAAGACATTGTTTACCAAAAAATTCGTACCATTTGGTAATATGAAATTTTGCCTTTTTCGTTCCTTATATCAAGTTTGCAAGAGCTGATATAGTATTTATAATTCCTTCATTTGATTTAAATTAATGAAATATTTCTTAGATTTGATCATAGTGTGTATGTTACTACTATCTGCAATACATAGGTCTTTACCATTTAATTGATGTTGTATTTCAGCAGGATTCATACTAAAACTTCAAATAAGATAAGCAAATAATGAGTTATATTTCAGCAAGATAATCAAATTATATTACCTGCAAACAAGTTATAATCTGAAGTACATAAAAGATAACACTTAATAAAACATATGCGTTATGGTCTAAAACCATTTATTTATGAGTGATACATAAAAAAAACTAGGCATCTTAGAAAATTCAAACCATTCAAGTCTCAAGGTAGCTCAGGGTTAATTTAATCAAGATTTGTCAACAGATTCACTCTCGTTTTCTTTTCTTTTAGGACTTATTTGTAGAGCTAAACAAGATGTTCATATATTCAAGAAATACTAGACTGATGATCCACGTTACCAGATCATTAATAAGAATCTCCGGAATTCTTATAAGAGCGTCTACTAATATCTTTAATTTTATTCTTTCATGGATCACCGTTATTATATTTTTTTTTTTTGATAATTAATATCGTATCTATCTTTGAGTATTTTCCATAATACACTTGGATTTTCGATCATATAATATGTAGATTCTAAGGACTCGTCAATATGTTTGCTAAGAAAAATACTTACTATTGCTTTCTCTTGTTCGGAATAATTGTTATTTTCATTCAGGGTTTCTAAAATACCGTTTGATTCGAGATGTTTTTCTACATTCATAACCCATGTTAAGTAGTTGTTCCCACTTGTTCTAAATGAGCAAATTTAAGCCTTTTCAAATTTGACATTTTCTATTATCAAAAAGATGAATAACATAAATCATAATCATAATCAACTTCTATTCATAGACAAATAATAAAATGAAATTAGAATCATTTTAAATTCATAAGTAGCAAACAACAGAATAATGGTATGATTACAAATAATAAAACCACAAGGGCAGGATAGAATATAGGTTCACCCGGTGGTATATTAGCAACAATGATGATAGTTAATATGACCAATACAATAGGAAACATCATCCTTGTGTGAATCATTTTTACAAAAACTTTTTGAGAGTAGTAATCTGAAAAATGAAGATTGATTTGTGAAAATGTGAAAACGGAGATGTTTATTTTATATTTGAAAAATATAGTTGTTGTAACGTCGTCAGTTGACGTTAACAACCGTTATGTATATATGACCGTTGTAACGTCGTTAGTTGACGTTAACGAATAAAGTCACTATATTAAAACGCGTATGAGTAATATAAAGGACAAGATTTTTTTCTTCTTATTTTAACTTTTAAGATTTACTTTTAATAAAAATACAAACTACTTTTCTTATTTTAACTTTTAAGATTTACTTTTAATAAAAATACAAACTACTTTTCTTATTTTAACTTTTAAGATTTACTTTTAATAAAAATACAAACTACTTTTTCTTATTTTAACTTTTAAGATTTACTTTTAATAAAAATACAAACTACTTTTTCTTATTTTAACTTTTAAGATTTACTTTTAATAAAAATACAAACTACTTTTTCTTATTTTAACTTTTAAGATTTACTTTTCATAAAAATACAAACTATTTTTTCTTATTTTAACTTTTAAGATTTACTTTTAAGAATAAACATTAGTATGCATGAAATAAATAATGATTAATTGCATAAGTAATCATAAATGTTAGATAACATATAAAGACCCCATCGTATTCGTATTGATTGGAATTAATCTCGACCCATGGTACCGTGTTGTCAAATGATGTGTTGCGTACATAAAGTACCGTGTTATCAAATGACGTGTTGCGTACAATCATGAGGTCTTATTAATATAAATATAAATGTTAGTGAAGTTAATAAGAGTTAGATTACAGAAAATATAATTCAGGGTATAACCGACCATATATAACTTAAATAACATAAATATAAATGTTAGTGAAGTTAATAAAAGTTAGATTACAGAAATATAATTCAGGCGGTATAACCGACCATATATAACTTAAATAACATAAATATAAATGTTAGTGAAGTTAATAAAAGTTAGATTACAGAAATATAATTCAGACGGTATAACCGACCATATATAACTTAAATAACATAAATATAAATGTTAGTGAAGTTAATAAAAGTTAGATAATTTCTTACCTTGATTAGTGACGTGTGCTTGCTTAGATAAACCTTGATTATACGGAGTACTTAGTGCTGATAACGTGTTATATTTCAGTAGGCTTATAACTACCTTTAGTGGCCTGGTTCAATATATTCAAATTGAAAGAACCAATAAAAGAGAGATGTGTTGTAGAAGATATAGGAGAGAAAGAGGTTGAAGAGGTGTGATGTATTTAATGTATATGTATATTTTTGTAACTTACATTATGCACATATATATAGTACAAATTTTACTATCCATATTTGACTAATTACCATCCATATTTAACTACTAAATTTACAACAAAAGGATTTTTTTTTATTTTTTTTAGAAAGTCAAGGCTTCAAAGTGGGATTGAACATGAGTTTCCTTTAAAGACTTCCAAACACCCTACCACTCAACAACTCCTTTGGGGTTATGTTATTTGATTTTAACTTTTAAAGGATCCTTGAATAACGACATATACTAAATGCCAAGGATTCGAGCACGGATTTTATTAAAGTCAACATACCTTCAATTGAAACGAGGTTAGCTTTTCAATTAAACTGGGCCTAGCATTTAACAACAAACAGAGAAAGAATGGTAAGTCAAAGGCGAGGAGGGATAGTGGGTCGTCTGCGAATCGGGATGATAATGAAGTGGTTAATTCAGTCGACTAGGGATGTCGCCTGCGGGTAACGGGCACGGGTTCTATATACCCGCGACCCGCCGTCAGGTTGTTTTTTTGTTCATTGAGACCCGTTACTCGCCCGCGGGTAAAAAAAATTCGCCCATGCCCGTGACCCGCGGATACCCGTGACCCGTGGGTAATAGTAACTTACAACTCTTTTAATTATTTTTTTAAGTTAGAAAATTTTATAAATTATAAATAATATATACAATTAACATGTGTAAAATGACGTGAAAGTCAAGTTTTTTACTTATATGTTATATTATATATTTAATCATTATAGCATTAAAATTAACATCACTTTTTAATTGATAATTGTATGTATAAATTCACGGATAAATTAAAAAAAAAATCTCATGAATTAGCAGATCGGGTTTTACCCGCGACCCATTGGCGGGTATAATCTTTTACCCGTACCCGTGCTCGCAGGTAAGATTTATGATTTATCAGCCCATGACGGGTCGGGTACCTGCGGGTCACGGGTTTTTTCTAGCCCATTGTCATCCCTACGGTCGACAACCGCAAAGTAATAAACGAGTTCGCGAATGAGGCTAGCGCTTTGGCGTGGCTACAACGGGTGTAGGTATAAGCAAAGAGGGGGACCTGTGTGATCTTGAATTAGGTAGGAAAGTTGGTTTTTTTAGGAGCCTGAAATGGAAGGTTCGCTTCCTCCTTCCATATCGGGTATTAGGATTGGGTGTGGTTCGACAAATGTATCTTTATACGAGATTAAAAACTGTAAAGGAAAATTGTTTAACCATTTGAAGGTGAATGGTGTGGTGGTTAAGCCGATTAAAAAAACTCGGAAAGGTCACGTGGTTGGACGGTAAATTTGTGATCGGTTTTGTTATTTTTGTGTTGATTGTCGTTTTTAGTTCTACTTGATCTTGTGTATTGGTTATGGTATTGATTTGTAAAAGCTTGTTGCTCAAGACTCGTGTTTAGTTAACTTATTATGATTTATTTACTGTTTTCGAGCCTTGCAGCGTTTGTGTGGACATTGTATCTTTATTCGTCTTTTTCATCTTTTGATAAAAAGACTAAGTTTTTTAATATTATTTTTATCTTAGCAAAAAAAGAAAAAAGAAAAAAAAAGATAGCCGTTTTTTTTACTTTTTCAATAATATGAATCCAACTAGTAGCATTGTACATGTTAAGGACAATCGGGATACCAAGATAAGCTTCCAAAGAATCCAACTCCACTTCATTAGTCAACCAAATAATATACGAGTAAACATATATATGAGCAATAAGACCATTTATAGTGGTATTTCGTGTTGTGGGTTCGTGTTGTTCACTTTTTGCACTTTTTTTTATGACTATGACATGTTGTGTTGTTGAGTGGAGTAGTGGTGGTGTTGTGAGTTGGTGTTGTGTTAGTGGAATGCTCATGTGGCATTTAATTTTGTATTTTTCTGTTTTATTTATTTGTTTTATTTTATTTGTATTATTAAAAATAAAAATAAATATTTGTTATAAAATTAAAAAGACAAAATTAATAACATTAAATAAAATAAAGTACATAATTAAAAATCCAAAATAAAAAAAAATACCTAAATTAAATACTTAATATAAAAAAATGAAATAACATAAAGTTAATCTAGGCATTCGGGTTAGCGTCGATGTTCAAGTTGTTTTTCATCTGTTTACGAACCAATTTTTTGAGATTTTGAAGACGTATCACGTCTTTAGGTTCATCCATTTGAGCCGATGATCTCCCCAACACATCAATTTGTGTGAGCGCGGTTTGCATAGTGCAAAACTGCTTGAAACTGTCGATCACACTTGTCTTTTCTTTTGCTACAATACCCCATTGGTCCATAAACTCTTCCGTCCTCGACGTACTCGAACTTTTACCACGAGATGACGCTCTTGCGTCCGACGAAGCCGACTGTTTTTGGGCTTTCTTTGCTCTATCACGTCCCATTGGACGTTGCATCGGAACGTCCCAAAACAACTCGGCGTCATCAAAGTCTTGACTGAGGCTTATCGGGTCTCCTTGAGTTCCACCAACACCCGTAGTATCCACGTGATAATCATCTTGATGCTGAGCTCTAGCAGTTGGATCATTTGGCACGATCCACTTCGGATGTTGTATCAAGAAAAAAAAAGGCATCCTTGTTACCAAAAGTCTTTCCGTATGTATCAAAATAAGATTGCACCGCAGATTTGTAAACGTCTTCATCATTTGCTACAATACGCCAAATATCTTTAATATCCTTATAAAATGGCAAAAACTCCGTACATGACTTGTTTAAATCTCGCCACTTTGAAGATAACGAATCTTCGTTTCGTACCCATCCAAACTCGTTATTATTAAACTTCTCCATTGTCGTGCCCCAAAAACTTTGGCGCTTTTGTGATCTCCCAACAATAGGATTTTCCGAAGTATCACAAAACATTCCGCTAACCACACAAGCTCTTTTTGCGACCACTGATAATGCTAAAAACGAACACATATTTCATAGCATTATCCTTCAAGAAAGACAAGCTTTTTGTTGCAATTGTTCTATTTACAAGTGATATTCGTTTAAATAATAAAAGGTGAAGACAAAAGACAGATTCGACGAATTGAAGATGCAAATGACCAAAACGCTAAAAAGTACAAAGTACAATCCAAGAGGTTCAATTTATTGATTAGAAACGTCTCAAAATTACAAGAGTACGAGCCGCGAAACGCAAAGTACAAGATATTAAATCGTACGAAAGGACGTTCGAAAATCCAGAACCGGGACATGAACTAACTATCAACGCGCGACGCAACGGAGCTAAAATTACGAGTCAACTAGGCACAAGAATATAATATAATATATATATAATTATATAAAATTATATATATTATATTATATTTTAAATAAACTCAGCAGCCCACGTTTTAGTTGACAATGTGAGCTGGTACAGCTGGCCATGCGATCGCATGGCCAGGTAGTGTTAAAGTCATGCGATCGCATGAGGGCCTGTAGCTGGCCAAGTCCTATAAATTGCAACATTTTCGGCCGAATTATGTACACCTAATCCATCTACTCTCTATCTCTCAAATATATATTTATATTTATATTTTAATTATAATTTTAATATTAAAGTTTAATAATAATAAGGTTATGTTAGCGAATATTTTAAGTTTGTAAGTCGAAACTTTGTCCGTGTAACGCTACGCAATTAATACTCATTGTAAGTTATGTTCAATCTTTTTAAATTAATGTCTCGTAGCTAAGTTATTATTATGCTTATTTAAGCCGAAGTAATCATGATGTGGGACTAAATATTAAAGACGGGGTTATTGGGCTTTGTACCGTAATTGGGGTTTGGACAAAAGACCGACACTTGTGGAAATTAGACTATGGGCTATTAATTGGATTTATATTTGTTTAACTTAATGATAGTTCGTTAATTTAATATATAGATTTACAATTTGAGGTAATTATAAATAACCACATACACTCGATCAGACACGATGGGCGGGATATTTATAAATACTAATAATCGTTCATTTAACCGGACACAGGAATGGATTAATAGTCAATGGACTCATTAAAACAGGGGTGGATTACATACAAGGACACTTGGTGTAATTGTTAATAAAGTATTAAAACCTTGGATTACACACAGTCGATGTCCTGGTGTAATCATTAACAATGTATTAAAACCTTATTACAGTTTAAGTCCCCAATTAGTTGGAATATTTGACTTCGGGTATAAGGATAATTTGACGAGGACACTCACACTTTATATTTATGACTGATGGACTGTTATGGACAAAAACTAGATGGACATATCGAATAATCCAGGACAAAGGACAATTAACCCATGGCAATAAACTAAAATTAACACGTCAAACATCATGATTACAGAAGTTTAAATAAGCATAATTCCTTTAATTTATATCTCATCGTACTTTTATTTACCGTCATTTTATTTATCGTACTTTAAATTATTGCACTTTTATTTATCGCACTTTTATTTACGCTTTAAATTAAGTCATTTGTATATTTAATATTTTACATTAGGTTTTAATTGCGACTTAAGACATAAAATCGACAAACCGGTCATTAAATGGTAAAAACCCCCTTTTATAATAATAATACTACTACTTATATATATATATATATATATATATATATATATATATATATATATATATATATATATATATATATATATACACAAATATATTTTTAAAAAAATATAGCGTTAAACTTGGCTAGCTCCCTGCGGAATGAACCGGACTTACTAAAAACTATACTACTCTACGATTAGGTACACTGCCTATAGTGTTGTAGCAAGGTTTAGGTATATCCATTCAATAAATAAATAAATATCTTGTGTAAAATTGTATCGTATTTAATAGTATTTCGCAATAAAAATATAACTATTTCGTATACATCTCGCAAAACATCAAGTATTTTTGGCGCCGCTGCCGGGGACCGCCGAAGCGAAACGCTATTTTTCTAAAAAAATATATATATTTATTTTTAATCTATTTTTGTAAAAATATAGTAAGTTTTAAATATTAAAAACAAAAATATAAAAAGTATATATATCTAATTAAGTTTTTAAATAAAAAAAGAGTATATTTTTTTTTAGTTCATAAAAATAAGTTTATAAATATTAATTATTTTGTAAAATTATAAATCAAATAAAAATTAAAATAAAAAGAAATTGGACCGAAGCCTGTCGAAGCCCAACAGAAGGCCTTGTAACTTGTTCCATGCGATCGCATGGAACAGATGCCCAAAACTCATGCGGTCGCATGAGTTAGGCTGACAGGAAACCTAGTACGCATTAATTACACGTAGGGTTTTTATTAATTATTATTATTATTAAACCTAATTAGGGTTTTAGTTAATTAATATATTTAGTTTAGTTTTAATATTATTTGTAATATTAAGTGTAATTATTATTATTAATTATTTAGATTAATACTTTTATAAAATAATAATATAAAAATAATATTTTTATAAAAATTGTATTTTTATAACTTTAAGTTTTATTTTTATAAATTATATATTGTTATCATTTAACTCGTAAAGTGTATATTTATCGTTCGTAATATATAGTTTTAATCTTAGTATTTTGCCGTAGTATTTCTAGTTTTTAGGTTTTGCCGTAAAATTCCTTAAGTGCTTTTTCTTTAGATTAAGATTTAGGTGCTTTAGAAATTTACGACGTCGCTTATCGCTTTAATATTTTATGGATTTTAGTACCTTTTAAGTAATTGCCGTTTTTCGTTTAGAATTCCTTTTAAGTTTCGACGCGCTACTTTCTTATTATTTTTCGACCTTTTATTTTTCGACGCATTCTTTTTCTTTCTTATTTTTCGACGCTCTAGTTTTTAGGACATAGAATTTTCTTTATTTTTTTTAAACTTCGACGAAAAATTATTTTAAGCGGTTAAATTGATAGACATCCTAAATTTTCTGGTTCGTAGTAATAGTTGGATTTGTTAGTGGCGAGTTGTGGGCTTCCGATTTAAAGGGTCCTGGCTACCTGATGTATCTATTGGCTATTCGAAACGTGGGCAAAATTAGAAAAGTCTATTAATTTGATAACTTATATAATTTTTATCTTTATAACTAATAGGATATTCAGTGAATGCACCGAGCAAAACGTTCACCACCTGTAACTCGATCAAGACATCTAGCCAACATTGTCACCGTTGATTTTTCTTTAAAATCGTCATCTAATCAACCAAGTACTCAGATTCAAATTTCCGATAATCCATTTTTTGAACCTGACCTCACAATTGAGAACCCGGAGGATATTCAGGGACAATTCAGAGATCCTGAACCACTAATCATTCCTCCTGAACCACAAATCACTCATCCAGAGATTGTCGAGGAAGAAACCATTAAATCGGAATCCTCTAGTGATTCAGATTCAACAAATTCAATCATGGAAAATCTGGAACCTCTAAGTATGAAAGACCGAATGAGAGCTAAACGCACTGGCCAAGGTCATGCAATTACTCAACCAGACATTAATGTACCATATTATGAAATCAAAGAACAAATCCTACACATGGTAACTAATCAATGCCAATTTAGTGGTGCACCGAAGGAAGATCCAAATAAACATCTTCGTACCTTTAATAGGATCTGTACTCTATTCAAAATCAAAGAAGTTGAGGATGAACAAATCTATCTCATGTTATTTCCCTGGAATTTAAAGGGAGAAGCCAAAGATTGGTTAGAATCGTTACCTGAAGGGGCGATTGATACATGGGATGTTTTAGTTGAAAATTTTCTTAAACAATTCTTTCCGGCATCTAAAGCCTTGAGACTTCAAGGAGAAATTGTTACATTCACACAGAAGCCAAATGAAACTCTATATGCGGCATGTACAAGATTTGAAAAGTTGTTGAGAGGATGTCCTCAACATGGTTTAGACACTTATCAAATAGTACAAATATTCTACCAAGGATGCGATATTACTACACGAAAAGACATCGACATAGCAGCTGGTAGTTTCATTATGAAGAAAACCGCAATAGAAGCTTACAAAATTATTGATAACACTGCTTCCCACTCACATGAGTGGCATCAAGAAAAAGACATCGTTAGGTCATCTAAAGCGGCTAGAGCCGATTCTAGCCATGACCTTGATTCCATTTCCGCAAAGATATGTGCTTTCGAGAGACTAATGGAAAAGATGACTAAAGATATTCACGCAATACGAATTAGTTGTGAGCAGTGTGGAGGACCATATTTGACAAAAGATTGTCTCAGTATTGAACAAACAATGGAACAAAGAGAGAATGTTTCATACATGAACCAAAGGCCTGGAAATAATTATCAGAATAATTATCAATCGCCAAGACCAAACTACAATCAAAACCAGAATTATAACCAAAATGTTCCATACAACAATCAACAAGGTCCTAGCAATCAACAAGTATCTAACAATACTTACAACCAGCAAAGACCTATTTTTCAAAATAAACCACCACAAACCGATGATAAAAAGACAAATTTAGAAGACATGATGTCGAAGCTAGTTGAATCTCAAACGAAATTTTTCACATCTCAGAAACAAACCAATGAACAAAATGCTCAAGCATTTAGAAATCAACAAGCTTCAATCCAAAATCTGGAACAAGAAGTAAGCAACCTAGCAAGGTTAATAGGTGAAAGAAAACCGGGAAGTCTACCTAGCGATACAAATGCTAACCCCCGAAAAGAAACAGCTAAAGCCATTACCACGAGAAGTGGTATTACACTTAAACCACCTGAAATGCCTGTAATTTCTGATGACGCTATTCCTACTACACAGGCACCAGCCTGAGCAAGATAAGGAAAAAGAACCGGTAGTTGAAATGGTTAATGAAGATAACACAGTTAAGGCTAAGCCTTATGTTAAACCATACCAACCACCACTTTCTTACCCAAGTAAAATGAGAAAAGAAAGACTTGAAGCCGAGCAATCCAAATTCTTGGATATGTTTAAATAAATAAATGTCAATCTTTCTTTCATTGATGTAATTTCAGGAATGCCTAAGTATGCCAAATTCTTGAAAGATCTAATCACAAATAGAAAGAAAATGGAAGAACTCTCGGCTGTTACAATAAATGCTAATTGTTCTGCAGTGATATTTAATAAGCTACCAGAAAAACTCTCAGATCCCGGAAGTTTCACAATTCCATGTTTTCTGGGTTGTCTAAGTTCAATAGAAGCATTGGCAGACTTAGGTGCTAGTATAAATTTAATGCCATATTCATTATACACTAAACTAGACCTCGGAGAATTGAAACCAACACGAATAAGCATACAACTAGCAGATCGATCAGTAAAATATCCTAGAGGGATAATGGAAAACATGCTAGTTGATAATGCTAAAAACGAACATATATCTCATAGCATTATTCCTCAAGAAAGACAAGCTTTTAGTTGCAATTGTTCTATTTACAAGTGATATTCGTTTAAATAATAAAAGGTGAAAACAAAAGACAGACTCGACGAATTGAATACGCAAACGACCAAAAATCTCAAAAGTACAAAGTACAATCAAAGAGGTTCCAATTATTGATAAGAAACGTCTCGAAATTACAAGATTCAAAACGCAAAGTACAAGATATTAAATTGTACGCAAGGACGTTCGAAAATCCGGAACCGGGACATGAGTCAACTCTCAACGCTCGACGCAACGGACTAAAAATTACGAGTCAACTATGCACATAAATATAATATAATATTTAAATAATTCTTAAAATTATTTATATATTATATTTATATTAAAAATCCGTCGGCAAACAAAGAGCCAAAGCTGGGTGAGCTGTAAAATCAAACTCCGCGAGTTGCGGAGTTTGAAGAAGGAAAATGCCGCGAGTCGCGGAGTTCCCCTGGACTCAATTCCCTATAAAAGCCAACGCAGTTCGATGAGTTTTAATATCATATAATCTATCTCTCTCTCAATATATACGTAATATATATATATATATATATATATATATATATATATATATATATATTTTAATTTTAATTTTAATTTTAATTCTAATAATAAGGGTATGTTAGCGAATGTTGTAAGGGTGTAACTCAAAATTCTGTCCGTGTAACGCTACGCTATTTTTAATCATTGTAAGTTATGTTCAACCTTTTTACATTAATGTCTCGTAGCTAAGTTATTATTATGTTTATTTAATCCGAAGTAATCATGATGTTGGGCTAAAAATATTAAAATTGGGTAATTGGGCTTTGTACCATAATTGGGGTTTGGACAAAAGAACGACACTTGTGGAAATTAGACTATGGGCTATAATGGGCTTTATATTTGTTTAACTAAATGATAGTTTGTTAATTTTAATATAAAGATTTACAATTGGACGTCCCTATAAATAACCATATACTCTCAATCGGACACGATGGGCGGGGTATTTATATGTACGAATAATCGTTCATTTAACCGGACACGGGAATGGATTAATAGCCACTAGAATTATTAAAACAGGGGTGAAATTATGTACAAGGACACTTGGCATAATTGTTAACAAAGTATTAAAACATTGGGTTACACTCAGTCGACATCCTAGTGTAATTATTAAACAAAGTATTAAAATCTTGTTACAGTTTAAGTCCCCAATTAGTTGGAATATTTGACTTCAGGTATAAGGATAATTTGAAGAGGACACTCGCACTTTATATTTATGACTGATGGACTGTTATGGACAAAAACCAGACAGACATATTAAATAATCCAGGACAAAGGACAATTAACCCATGGGCATAAAACTAAAATCAACACGTCAAACATCATAATTACGGAAGTTTAAATAAGCATAATTCTTTTATTTCATATTTAATTTCCTTTAGTTTATATTTAATTGCACTTCTAATTATCGCATTTTTATTTATTGTTATTGTATTTAATTGCACTTTTAATTATCGTACTTTTTAATTATCGCAAGTTTATTTTATCGCATTTTTATTATTCGCAATTTCATTATCGTTATTTACTTTACACTTTAAATTAAGTCTTTTATTTATTTAATATTTTACATTTGGTTTTAACTGCGACTAAAGTTTTAAAATCGACAAACCAGTCATTAAACGGTAAAAACCCCCCTTTATAATAATAATATTACTTATATATATATATATTTGTATTTTTATAAATTAAACTAATATAGCGTTAAGCTTTGATTAAAAGATTTTCCCTGTGGAACGAACCGGACTTACTAAAAACTACACTACTGTACGATTAGGTACACTGCCTATAAGTGTTGTAGCAAGGTTTAAGTATATCCATTCTCTAAATAAATAAATATCTTGTGTAAAATTGTATCGTATTTAATAGTATTTCCTTGTAAAATTTAATAGTATTTTATACCCCTTAGCTTTAACTATCACTAGTTAAAGTTGGTACTTTAGTATTTCCAGTAGATTTTGTTATTCTGGACATGGAAGAAGATTCTCGAGTTCCTCTTATACTAGGAAGACCATTCTTAAACACAACTAAAGCAATAATAGACGTGTTTGGTAAGAAACTGACCCTAAGTATAGAGGATGAAAGTGTTACCTTTTCTGTTGATAGAGCCATGCAACAACTGCAATCTGCAGATGATACATGTTATTATATTTAAACTATAGATTCAGATGCAGAATTGTTAGAAGAATTTCCAGAATTACAAGGAACAGGAGAATGTTCTTTAGGAGAAGAAACTGAAACAATTGATGAAGCTGAAATATTAGCTACACTTATGGCTAATGAATATGAACCAACAACAGAAGAACTTCAAATGCTAAAAGAGGAAGACAGATATCGATACAAATCATCAATAGAAGAACCACCGACATTAGAGTTAAAGCCACTTCCAAACCATTTGGAATACGCTTATTTACATGGTGAATCTGAATTACCTGTAATAATATCGTCTTCTCTTACGGAAAATAAAAAATCTCAACTCATTTCTGTGCTAAAAGCTCATAAAACAGCTATTGCATGGAAGATTCATGACATTAAAGGAATAAGTCCTTCGTATTGCACACATAAAATCCTTATGGAAGAAGGTCATAAAACGTATGTGCAACGCCAACGAAGACTAAATCCTAATATGCAAGATGTTGTTAAGAAATAAATTATTAAACTGCTAGATGCAGGTTTAATTTATCTAATCTCTGATAGTCCATGGGTAAGCCCAGTTCAATGCGTACCTAAGAAGGGTGGCATGACTGTCATCACAAATGAAAAAAATGAGCTTATTCCTACTAGGACTGTAACGGGATGGCGTGTTTGTATTGATTATAGAAAATTAAATGACGCCACCAGAAAAGATCACTTTTCCTTACCTTTCATTGATCAAATGTTGGAAAGGTTAGCTGGAAACAGTTACTATTGTTTTCTTGACGGTTTATCTGGATACTTTCAAATTCCAATAGCACCCGAGGACCAAGAGAAAACCACGTTCATGTGACCTTATGGTACTTTTGCTTACAAACGCATGTCATTTGGACTATGCAACGCCCCTGCAACCTTTCAAAGGTGCATGATGGCAATTTTTCATGACATGATAGAAGAATGCATGGAAGTTTTCATGGATTACTTTTCAGTTTTTGGTGATACATTTGAAACATGTCTAGTTAATCTTGAACGAATGCTTATTAGATGCGAGCAATCAAATCTAGTTCTTAATTGGGAGAAATGCCATTTCATGGTTAGAGAAGACATCGTTCTTGGTCATAAAATTTCAAAGGAAGGAATTGAAGTGGATAGAGCTAAAGTAGATGTAATTTCTAAACTTCCACATCCCACCAATGTTAGAGGAGTTAGGAGTTTTCTAGGGCATGCCGGTTTTTACCGACGTTTCATAAAAGATTTTTCTAAAATTGCCACTCCTATGAACAAACTCCTAGAAAAGGATGCTCCATTCATCTTTTTAGATGAATGCATCAAATCTTTTAATATTCTTAAAGAAAAACTCACTAATGTGCCGATCATGATAACTCCAAATTGGAATCTACCATTTGAACTCATGTACGATGCAAGTGATTTTGCAATGGGAGCCGTTTTAGGACAAAGGATTGAAAAACGATTTCAACATATCTATTACGCTAGTAAGACATTACAAGGAGCACAAATGAATTACACAACTACTGAAAAAGAACTCCTTGCTATTGTCTTTGCTTTTGACAAATTTCGTTCATATCTCGTTTTAGCTAAAACGGTGGTCTATACCGACCATTCTGCTCTTAGATACCTATTTTCAAAACAAGATGCCAAACCACGATTAATCCGTTGGATCTTACTTTTACAAGAGTTCGATATTGAAATCCGAGACAAAAAGGGAGCAGAAAATCTCGCAGCTGATCATCTTTCTCGTCTTGAAAATCCCGAATTAGAAGTTCTAAATGAATCGGTCATACAAGATAACTTTCCTGATGAATATCTTTTGAAGATCGATTATAATGAAATTCCATGGTTTGCAGACTATGCAAACTACTTAGTATGTGGATTCCTTAAAAAAGGGTTGTCGTACCAAAAACGAAAGAAATTCTTTAGTGATATAAAACACTATTTTTGGGAAGATCCACATTTGTTTAAAAGTTGTCCCGATGGAATAATCCGCCGATGTGTATTCGGAGATGAAGCTAGTCAAATCTTAAATCATTATCACACAGGACCAACAGGAGGGCATTATGTGGCTCAACTCACAGCAAGAAAAGTTTATGACGCTGGATTCTATTGGCCTACAATTTTCAAAGACGCACACATTCTCTGTAAATCCTGTGATGCTTGTCAACGTGCTGGAAAAATAAGTCAACTTAATGAAATGCCACAAAATGTCATTCAAGTATGTGAAGTATTTGACGTTTGGGGTATTGACTTTATGGGTCCATTTCCAAAATCTCATAATAATCTCTACATTCTCGTTGCCATTGATTATGTATCTAAATGAGCAGAAGCACAAGCTCTTCTAAATAACGATGCACGAGTTGTAGTCAACTTCTTAAAACGTCTTTTTGCTAGGTTCGGAACACCGAATGCTTTAATAAGTGATCGGGGTACTCATTTTTGTAATAATCAACTTGAGAAAGTTCTCAAAAGATATGGAGTAACTCATAAAATCTCAACCGCTTATCATCCACAAACAAGTGGACAAGTTGAAAATACTAACCGAGCTTTAAAACGTATTCTAAAGAAATCTGTAGGATCAAATTCGAAGGAATGGTCCATGAAATTGGAGGATGCACTCTGGGCTTTTAGAACAGCTTACAAAACTCCAATTGGAACCACACCTTTTAAACTCGTTTACGGAAAAGCATGTCACATTCCAGTAGAAATTGAGCACAAAGCATTTTGGGCTTTGAAGACATGTAATCTTGATTTACATGAAGCCGGACGTCTATGGTTAAGTCAATTAAACGAATTAGAAGAATTGAGACATGAAGCATATGAAAATTCGTTAATCTATAAAGAAAGAACGAAGAAATTGCATGATAAAAGAATCAGAAGTTCAAAAGAATTTAAAGAAGGAGACAAAGTTCTTCTTTTCAATTCACGATTCAAGCTATTTCATGGAAAATTGAAATCAAGATGGTCTGGACCATTCATATTGAAAAGAGTTTTCCCATACGGAACAGTATAGTTAATAAATTTAAATGGAGTTGAATTTAAGGTTAATGGTTACAGAGTTAAACATTACATAGATAATCCAATGGAAGTTGAAGATGAAGTTAATCACAATTTCGACACCACAGCTAACTAATTGTGGGAAGATTCGAATCTTTTAAGGGTAATATGTATTTCTTTTAGAGTTAGATTTTCTGTTTTCATGTAGTTCTCGAAAATGGAATTCGAATGGTCTTTCTCTAGTAGACCCTAAAGAACTAGTCTTCTCCCTCCATTCTGAATTTTTTTTTTTTTAGGTTTTACGAGATGAAGAATTCCTTTGATTTGAACCATGGTCTACTACTACACGCTTTGATTACTAAACGTAATAATAACATCTTACCGAGTGAACTGGTATCATTCATAAGAGGCAAAACGGACGAAGTGAGGAAAGAACTCAGGAAAGATCATCATAAAACACATTTTGGTAAAGGAAAATCAAAATCCGCAACAAAAAGAAGAGCACGACACCTTGAAAGATGTTATAAATGCGGAAAATGGTCACACAAAGGTAAATGTTCAAACAATCAAACATATTCAAATACCGAATTTGTTACTCTATGCAGAGAAGGACCATTCATATGTTTAGAAGAAAAGTTATTGAAAAATCGAGGTTACGCTTACGTAGCTATGGAGAACCAAATCACATGACTCTCCTATGAGTCGACTAAAGCAGGTCTCTGAGAATTCTATCTCACAGGTAAGTATGTATATTTTTTTATTGCTTTTAACCTTTTGATAATAAACGCTGAATCGTTCGCTATAAAGTATTAAATTGATATTCAATAAAATTAGGTATGCGAAACCGAAATTATTGATATCATACAAAAAATTTATTACATCACTGCGAAATTTATCGTTTATTCATAAGGTATAAATATCTTTAATCAATCAATTCAAAATATTTCAGAAATTCGTCAGGAGTAAAACTAGGTAATATAGCCGAAATTACTTTACCCAAAAAAGGGGCGTATATTTTTGATAATATTTGATTGATTAAAGTGGGATAAAAGACCAAAAAGATTTTTAATTTTAATTTTTAACTTGTTTTTAAATTAATATTAAATTATTATTGTAAATTTTTAAAACCAATATATTTAAGTTTTTAAATATTTTAAAAATTAATATTTTCAATATAAGTTTGTAGAATTAATGTATATAAATATTATTAATATTTATATGAAATTTTAATATGCATTTTAAAATTTCAGTTTGGTGTGAATTTAAAAATAAAAATGTACCTTATTTCATTAAGTTAAAAATTTGATATTTAAAATTCGTCGTGAGTTGAAAACTAGGTCGTTGAACCGAAATTGCTTTATCCAAGGGCGGGATGAGAAATTTTATTATCTTTATTTTTAATCTCATTGATCTAAAGTATGCAAAAACATTAAAAAAAACCTAAAAATCTTTGCTTTTAAAACAACGATTAAAAGTGACAAATTTTAAAATTTTGTCGAGAGACGAACTAGGACAACGATCCGAAACGCCCTCATTATAAAAGAAAACAAAAATTTAAAATTAAATAATTGTTTCATAAGTAAATGGTTTTATAAAAAAAAAAAAAGATCAGACCCCATGCGATCGCATGGGGTTTACACTACATAGCCATGCGATCGCATGGCAAGGAAAAGCTGGGCAGATTACAAAATCCCAGCGAGCTGCTCTCTGTCTTCCCACTTCAACACACACATATACACGAAAACTCTCCCAAACACCCTTAAATTTCACCAATTTTTCACCAAAATCAACGAAATTCGTCACAATAATCCGCTATAATCATGCCTATTTTCAGATGGGGAGGCAGAAAGGTAAAGATTTCACCCCTAAAACTCTTAAAATTCGAATTTTAGTGTTCTTGAGCTAATTTTTACCTAATTTGATTTTGTTAATTTCTAGTGTAATTAGAGTTAAATTGTTAGTATATTATGCATGTATAACCTAGATTGATGCTATTTAACATGATTTGAAGCCTTAAACTTCAAAATTTTTAAAAAGCTAGGGTTTGTGTTCTTGAGCAATTTGGGGCTTTTTGATATAAACAGGTTATGGCCGATTTTTGTTATGAATTATTGCTAAATTAAGTAGTGTAACATGTTTAGGTTGCTAAATGATCCAAACATTGATCCTAAACATGATTTTTGAGAATTAAAGTAGACTTTTTAAGTCTAAAATTCATGAACTTGATTAATTTGATATAAATGCCATTTGAAACTTGTTTAATTGCTAGTAATGATTATCTTGACATGTTATTTGAGTTGAATACTTATGAACTTTGTAAACATTTTCATATATAATTATTTGAAAATGTGTAGAATTGATAAAAATATGAAAATGAGTATAAGTTTAATATAGATTAAACATGTTATTGTAATTGTTTTAATTTGTTATTTTGCTAACACTAATGCATATTTGGATGCAAAAATTTTGTGTCTAATGTGTTCTGCAGAGAAATACAGATATGGACGGTGCATCATCGTCTAGGCAACCTGATCCGGAACCACAGCCAGAGATGTAATATCACGAACCGGAACAACAACCTGTACAACAACAACATTATGATCAACACGTGCAATACTATGAACCAGAACCACAATTTTTTATTACCTACGTAGTATTTCCCGTTCACCATATAATAGAACACCCAACAATTCATGAAGAACAGTTGCATCCCAATTTAAGATTTGATAGAAGTTGGAGAGATTACCCGACGTACCAAAGTAACAAATTTAAGCTTTGGACCAAAAATGTAGAAGTACCAAGGATAATAGATTGGGAGCCTTTGGAAAGGGTTCACCTAGCTAACCCATTTAGGCAGCATCTAATCCAAAGGTATGGCAGCTCTTCTTTTTCCGATTGAGAACGTTTATTTACCACTCGTAGGCCTGTATATAAAGAGTGGTGTGTTGAGCTAATGAGTACTATAGCTTTTAATAAGGATGTAGATAGGTTAGACGATAAGAGTTTTCTTAGATTTTTACTTGGCCGTAGGATGTACAGGATGTCCATGCTGAACATGGACAGGGCTTTACAGATTTACACTCCCGCTGAATTACTATCACCTGATTGTACAAATTTGATTTATCATGGTGAGAGGGTAGATAGAAATTTTGACGCTAACGCCATCTGGAGGCGTATGTCAAATTTTAATGTGTTTACGCGGGGAGGAAGACACTCCTATTTAGATATTAATAAAGTCGAGCTTCGTATAATACATAGATTTTTAGCAAACTCGATTACACAAAGAGGTAACAACAAGGAAAAAATGGCACTACACGATTTATTTTACCTTAAGTGCATTCGAGACACTAGAAGCTTTGTTAATATCCCCTACTGTGTTGGTTTTTATCTGTCCAAAATGGTGGAAGGAATACAGGACGGGGAAATAATAGGAGGAGGCATTTTTGTTACTCTCATTGGAGAGTATTTAGGTGTAGATAGGGAACAATGGGGTCCAATGATGGTAGTTCGGGAACAAGATGATACTTTAGATTTGCTAGTCTATCAAGGTGCAAAGGTATTGACTAGGAGACGCAATCAGGCAATGCCATATCGGGGTAACCATCTACAGGTAGAGAGAGGTTCGGATGAGGAGATGGAGGAAGCAGATGACATCAGGGATGTCATTAGGGATAGTTTTACTGACGTTTTTCAGCGTATAGATGAGGTAGAAATGACTAACGAGGTTAGGTATCGTCGGTATGAGCAGTGGCAAGCAGCGAATGAGTATGAGACTTCCAGGCGACGCCAACACGATAGCCGGCAAGTTCATCAGCACCAAATCATGAGCCAGCTATCATATCAGGTACCAAATAACTATATACCGACTCGGCCTGCTTACTATCCACCATATCAGCCCGACATTCGACCACCCTTCAACCTGTATGACCCAAATCAAGCCTACCAGGACACCTATCACCAACCATGGAACCCGAACGACGATATGAATTGGAATCCCTATCCAAATCAATAGTGTTCCATTGGTGATTTTTTTATCTTTTATTATTTTTATCTATTTATGTTAAACACTTAACATTTTGATACTTTTATGTAATGTTTAATATTTTTATTATTGTATACTAATATTTCATTTTTGTAATTTGAAAGTGGGATATTAAGTCCCATTTCAAATTACCATGCATGTTTATATTTGTATTGTATGTATTTTATCTCATGTACACAACAGGGTAAAATAGCGCATTTTCAAAGACTGGCATTAAGTTCAGCAAAAGCAACTAATTTTGACAACAAGATGCAAAATAAATGTGAAATAACAACTACAGTAATGAACAAATGATGTGAACCATTTATCATTCAAACAAACAACAATATGTTTAGAGACTTTAGTAAAATCTTAATCATCTTTTTACGCTAATCACCCTCAATAATTTAAATTGTTACTGATTTCTTGCAAATGAGGGCATTGCAAGATCTTAAGTGTGGGAAGGGGTTAAATTCTTTCGGGTTTTAAAATTTTAATTTAAACACTTGGTTACCATTAAAAATACTAGTAAATGTAGTAGTTGTATTAGAATCTAGTGCTCTCTGATAATAAAGAACAGCCATAGTCTTATATACTGACTACCCAATTCTAGTAAAATTTTTAAATATTTTCAAATAAATGAATTCAAAATCATGTTTATACATATTTACGAACGATAAAACTAGGTGTTAATACCGAAATTATTGTTACCTCGGAAAGGACATAAATTGAGAAACAACCCAAAATGCTTGAATTAATTTAAAATGGAATATAGGAGAATAAAAAGGCAAAGAAAGGAAAATAAAAGCCAAGTGTAGGAATAATTTTCCAAGTTATTTAGAACATATATCATATATTTTTGTACAAATAATTGAAGATACTTTTGTTTTGGACAATATTAATCAGTTTTACCCAGTTTATTATAATATAAATGGAATTTAAAAGGAAGTAAAGTCTTCCGAGAAAAAGACACGTGCTTCTTGATTTAGGTCAGGAAGTTGTCGTCCAGACCAGTTGTAGAGTCTACGAAAAACCTTGAAAAGTTTTCTCGAAAATCAGCTGGAAATCCACGGACCTCAGCATCAAACAGGGTCGCCAAGTGGTCAGACTTATCCTAACCATGAGAGGATCTGTCTCGTACAATGGGGGGCACCGTGCAAATTAGCTTATAAAACTAATGAATCAGATCCCCATAAAGGATAATCTCCTTAAAGATCAAAAATCAGCTTTTAAGACTGATATTACTCAATCCTTGAGATTGACCTTAAAGATTAAGAATTCAAACTCATGGAATTCGATGATATCTAAACTCGAGCTTGAACGAGAAAATATTTTGATCAAATTACAAACCGATTTGTTTTCTGAAAACCCATTTTTAATGCGTTCATTACCATTGAACGTGAAATCCTAAGAATTCACCGTAATTCATTAGGTCACCTGAACCAAATCTGGTGTCAACCGTAAGAACGGTGGTTGCATAGCATGGTCGAAGATAGGACCTTGTGCCAGATCGAAAAACTATAGGGTGATCTTTGCTATTGCTCCTACAAAGGATAGTAATTGCATCCGACACGATATAGACCATAATCAAAAGCATGTCATTAGATATTGCCTTAACAGTTGCTTGTTCAACGCTTTCCTTTACAACCGGACGGTAGTTTACCGAAAGGTAATATACGGAGCAAGTATACTGGACGTGTTGCTTTCCCACAAAACCTACAAAAATATTTTGCAAACACCGGTGAAGTGTTATTCCGGAAACTTATCTAGGGTAAAAGCTAGATTGAATTATCAAAAAATCAAATGTTTTCATAAAGATCCAATTTCCTAATGGATCTAAATTTTTATAGTCATGTGGGACTGTAAACCACATCGTTATTACCATTGTTCATACCGCCGTATTAAAATCACGGATGTACAAAGTGTGAAGAATAAAGAAGTGATTCTAGTAAAGTTATATTCAAGTTCTATATTGCTTGAGGACAAGCAACGCTCAAGTGTGGAAATATTTGATAATGCTAAAAACGAACACATATTTCATAGCATTATCCTTCAAGAAAGACAAGCTTTTTGTTGCAATTGTTTTATTTACAAGTGATATTCGTTTAAATAATAAAAGGTGAAGACAAAAGACAGATTCGACGAATTGAAGACGCAAATGACCAAAACGCTAAAAAGTACAAAGTACAATCCAAGAGGTTCAATTTATTGATTATAAACGTCTCAAAATTACAACAGTACGAGCCGCGAAACTCAAAGTACAAGATATTAAATCGTACGAAAGGACGTTCGAAAATCCAGAACCGGGACATGAACCAACTATCAATGCGCGACGCAAAGGAGCTAAAATTACGAGTCAAATAGGCACAAGAATATAATATAATATATATATAATTATATAAAATTATATATATTATATTATATATTAAATAAACTCAGCAGCCCACGTTTTAGTTGACAATGTGAGCTGGTACAGCTGGCCATGCGATCGCATGGCCAGGTAGTGTTAAAGTCATACGATCGCATGAGGGCCTGTAGCTGGCCAAGTCCTATAAATTGCAACGTTTTCGGCCAAATTATGTACACCTAATCCATCTACTCTCTATCTCTCAAATATATATTTATATTTATATTTTAATTATAATTTTAATATTAAAGTTTAATAATAATAAGGTTATGTTAGCGAATATTTTAAGTTTGTAAGTCGAAACTTTGTCCGTGTAACGCTACGCAATTAATACTCATTGTAAGTTATGTTCAACCTTTTTAAATTAATGTCTCGTAGCTAAGTTATTATTATGCTTATTTAAGCCGAAGTAATCATGATGTTGGACTAAATATTAAAGACGGGATTATTGGGCTTTGTACCATAATTGGGGTTTGGACAAAAGACCGACACTTGTGGAAATTAGACTATGGGCTATTAATTGACTTTATATTTGTTTAACTGAATGATAGTTCGTTAATTTAATATAGAGATTTACAATTTGAGGTAATTATAAATAACCACATACACTCGATCGGACACGATGGATGGGATATTTATAAATACTAATAATCATTCATTTAACCGGACATGGGAATGGTCAATGGACTCATTAAAACAGGGGTGGATTACATACAAGGACACTTGGTGTAATTGTTAATAAAGTACTAAAACCTTGGATTGCACACAGTCGATATCCTGGTGTAATCATTAACAATGTATTAAAACCTTATTACAGTTTAAGTCCCCAATTAGTTGGAATATTTGACTTCGGATATAAGGATAATTTGACGAGGACACTCGCACTTTATATTTATGACTGATGGACTGTTATGGACAAAAACCAGATGGACATATCGAATAATCCAGGATAAAGGACAATTAACCCATGGCAATAAACTAAAATCAACACGTCAAACATCATGATTACGGAAGTTTAAATAAGCATAATTTCTTTAATTTATATCTCATCGTACTTTTATTTACCGTCATTTTATTTATCGTACTTTTATTTATCGCACTTTTATTTATCGCACTTTTATTTATCGCACTTTTATTTATCGCACTTTTATTTATCGCACTTTTAATTGTGACTTAATACATAAAATCGACAAACCGGTCTGTAAGACCCGAATATTTATTGTACGAAAGTGTAATTATGCTACCTAGAGTGCAGGAAGCATTGTGTAATTAAATGAAGGTCAGAATCTGCCCAGACATGGGTGCGCGCCGCACACCATAAGGTGTGCGCGCCGAGCACATGCCCAACGACAGAATTCTGCCTTTTTCTATTTTAAGTTTAATGAAGGGCTTTTTGGTCTTTTCACTTGAGGCCGAATCTCAGGCCTTATCAGCGGGTTTGGATCCACTTTTGGATCATTTTCACATCCATTCATCACTCTTAACTATTCTAGAGAGAGAGGGAGAATTCTAGAGAGAGATTTGGGGTTTTGGAGAAGAAGAAGCTTGGTTTGATCAAAAGCTCAAGTGTTTAAGTTGTTCACCTTGTTTCTAGCTATGTTTTGGTTGTTGTGGTAAGTTCTAACTCCGAATTTCATTGTTGATTTTGATATTCAAAGTTAGGGTTTGAACATGAGTTGTAGAGAAACCCATTTAAACTCTCGAAGTGAGTTTGTTGATGCTAGTAATCGGGTTTATTGTTATTGATGGTGGATTTTGGGTTGGTGAACAAATTGGTTATGATTAGGACTTGTAATTGGGTTTAATCACTAGGTTTAGTGATTTTGGAAGTATTGGAACCCTTTTTGTGTGTTTGAAAGACTAATTTTGGAATTGAGTCAAAATTAGGGTTTTTGGGTGATTTTGAGATTGACAAGTGTTTAACACTTAAGATTGGGTTCATTGGCATATTAGAACCATGTTCACTTGTGATTAGTGATTATTGATTAGTTTGGACGCGTTTTGTGTTAATGAGTGCAATTGGTCGAATTTGCACTAAGTGTCGAATTGAGTTGGTTGTAAATCCACTCTAAGTGTGTTGTTGTAATTGTGATAAAGGAATAGGTACTTTCCATTGACGAGTTGCGGATTACTTGGAAGCATTCATCAAGACGACAAAGTGAGTGTTAATATCCTATGTGCATATGTATGTGTAGGATGGGTGCGGGTCGGGTGAAGTGGTTCTCGGTTATAGAGCTCACTTCACATATAGGTGGATTTTTATGGACTTGTAATAGGTCCAATTGGCACGCTTGTGCATTTTGGTTGACCACCGTTGGCGAGTTGCACACTTGTGTGTACGATATCACTTGGATTGTGATTTGGAGTTATAACCCCGACGGCGTGGGTTATGGTGTGGGAAATGAATATCGGTTTGCTCGTATTCATAATATTTTGGGTAGTGAATCTCGAGTAGTGCAGATTCATGATGACTCGGGTTGTTCGGTCATCTTGTGACGAGGTAGTGAATCTCGGGTTGTGCGAATTCACTAAGGCTAGGTTAGTTCGGCCAACCTCGGTTGTTGAATTGGTGAAGAAGTGAATATCGGGTTGTGCAAATTCACTAAGGCTCGGGTTGTTCGGCCAATCTTCATTGTGATGTTTGGTATTCGGTAATGGGTTAAGGGGTTAACCTTATTCGTTTATATATTGTTATATATATATATATATATATATATATATATATATATATATATATATATATATATATATATATATATATATATATATATATATATATATATATATATATATATATATATATATATATATATATATTGTTTTATTGTCGTGATGTAGTTAACCCTCCGGGTGTAGCTTCTTGGCGTTGTTCACATCGTCGTTGGTGAACTTATGTTTGTTGATGCATATTTTTCTTGTTGCTTAGTGATCGTACGGTATGCTTAGATTAGCTTGCCTTTATGCTTGGATGCTCCGGTATGCGGTATTTGATTATTTGTGTGGCGTGTCCATTTTATGCATATATATGTATGTAGTATATTTTCACCCACTAAGCGTTAGCGTACCCTCTCGTTGTTTACATTTTTATAGATTTGCTTAGAGACGGTGACTCGGGTAAGCGTGGGGACTAGTGGACTCGCATAGTTGCTTTAGAAGATCTTGCTTTTGGATTGATTAGGATTGGGTAGCATATCCCCAATCGCCATGCTCGGTCTTTATTTTGTGTTAAAAATCATGTAGTTGAAAACTTGTATTTTGTAAGAAAGTCGTAAAACGGCCGATGTGGGCCCGGTCTCGTAAAACTCATTTTATTATTGGAATGTGTTAGTTTTAACTAATGTAAATTGTTGTGAAGAGCGTTTGGTCTAAAAGTGTCGGGAAGCAAGAGATCTTTTTGCGAAAATTGGAAAAAGTGGACAGCGGGCTGCCAGACCCTATGCGCGCCGCGCACACCATCTGGACAGCTCAGTTTTAATTTTTTTATGCTGCGTTTTCGGTCGATTAACGGGTTGGGTTGTTACAAGTGGTATCAGAGCATGGTCTAAGGGATTTAGGTGACTTGAGATAGGTGCCTAGACTTAGACTTTTGTGTGTGCTTAATTTGTTGCGGGACTTGTAGGATTACGGGTCGGAATGGGTTTAGTTAGTGCCTTGTTTATAGGTTGACTAACGTTTATATTAGTAATGTGGATATAATTAATATATTATTGTGTTGTGGTGTAATTCTCGCGTGTGTTTATATCGCGTAGAATTTTGTTTGTGTTTGTTTATATCATCGAGCGAAGCGGTCGTTGTACTAACGAGTTGATACGGAGTGTGTGCGTAATAAGGACTTGCAAACCTTATTACGGGTGCAAATCATGTCTAACAAGTGATGTACGACGAGTGTTTAGCAAGATGGGGCGGTGTGGTGCGTATGGTTTTATACGTTCGTGGACTAATCGTTTTGCATTCTTTAGAATGGCGACGCGAAATGAGATCGAGACAAATGATGAGGAGTTTAATACTAGAGTTGCGGCCACCATTGCGGCCACCGTTACGGAGCAAATGGGTGCGTTGGAAGAAAGAATGGATAGGAGGTATTCCGAATTTTGGAGTAGCGGCGAAATGGAGCGTTGTCTTAAGAGCTTCATGAGGACTAAACCTCCGATGTACGATGGAAAACCGGATCCCTTGGTAAGCACCACTTGGATCTCGGATGTCGAAGGGTGTTTTTGCACGATTGAATGTCCTCCCGAGAAGAGGACAAGGCTCACTACTAGTTTGTTGCGGGGTAGAGCAAAGGATTGGTTGGATGGTAAGATTGATCTTGTCGGTGGTGAACTGTTTATGGTGTTATCTTGGGACGAGTTTAAGAGGGAATTCTTCAAGGAGTTCTGGACTTCAACCGATTTGTCGAAAATGCGGAATGAGTTGCGAAATTTGCAACAAGGGTCGATGGACTTGAATACTCTAAAGACGACCTTTATGTCGAAGGCTCGTTTTTTTCCGGAGTATATTGGGAATGATCGGATGTTGATGGAAGATTTCTATCGGACTTTGAATGATGATTTGCAGGGCAAAATCAGCATTGGCCAAGTGAACTCGTTTGCGGAGTTATTTAACATGGCTAGGGGTTTCGAATCACATTCGCGATCGAAAGCTAGGGAGCTTTCAAGTAAAAGAAGGGTTGATTCGTATGGTGCTCCAAGTAAGAAAACTAAGGGCGCAGGTGCGAGTATGGGTAATGTGGAGAAAGGTTCGACGAGTTCTCGTGTGCCTAGATGTTTCAATTGTGGTGTTAGGGGCCACAAGTTGTGGGAATGCACAATGCCGAAGAGTGATGACGGAATGTGCTACTATTGTCATAAAGAGAGACATCGCAAGCTGGATTGTCCCGAGTTGGCGGCGGCGAATGCCGCAAGGAGACGTTAAGGTACGTTTTGTTTTAATAAATATGCCCTTTGAATATTTATTTATGTGTCGATGCGTTCGGGTTTGTGGGTTGCATAGTGTTTTGCATGTTATTGTTATGGGTGACGTTCCTAATGGAAGTACCCTATGGTGACGTTTTGATTAATGGGCGAAGGGCGTAAGACTTGGTGTAACCAAGCATTCCTTAGTATTGAGAAATGTTCTACCAAGCCTTAGAAATGGGCTTTGGTGTTCGGATGTAGAGCGTGTTCGCTCTCGTGTTGAAATTGATGAACCGTGAGGTTCGTTGGGTGGTTGGAACCTTTGAGATCGAGTGTTTTGGATCTCGATATATGTTGGTAAAGGATTCTACGTGACGCGATATTAGGTGCCTCTTTTATACCTACTAGCGTGGTGTTCGACTCCGATTATGTTGTGGTTACATTGTACTTAGGGTACCGAAGTGAAACCCTTAGGTACAATGAGTGACTAGGTGGAAGTTGACAAACTATAGCAATTGGATGATTGCGAGAGTAAAGTTTGTGTAGTTTGTGATGAACTTTTCGTTCGAAGTGTTTAAGGATTGGTTAAAATCCTCAGTGTGCTCAAGATTGGGGCAAGAAGTAGTGATGGGTCGTGTGAACCCAATTGTTGGTAAAGTCTACCTTTGGTAGCACTGTACGGTAGTACGAGTTGTGGTTATGGAACGTAGTTCCAAGTGGGGGAGTTACACTCCCGCACGAGGAGGTTTTAGTGTGAGAATTTGGATAATGCTTATGGTAGATCCGAAACTTGTGTTGGGACCTAGTTTTGGTCGATTTGTGGTAGAGTACAATTTCAGTGAATTGTACTTCTGATTTTAGATTTGAAATTATCACCGAGGTGATAATGTGGAAATCTCGTTGAGAGATAATAGACGTGTTTGGCGAGCAAGGTGAAGTCCCTCGGTTAGGGGATGTGCGTGGTGGATTCTCTTGTAGGGAATTATTGTTTTGTGCCTATGTTAGATATAGGTGGTTCTCGCTCGATTGTGTGGATGGTTAGTGGTATCCGTTAGGGTTCACTATAGTGTAGCAGAGCGCGATGTTGCACTACTCGTTGTTTGAGGCCAAAAGTGCGTATAAGATTGGTGAAGCATAACCTTCGGGGTCCGCTGACTTCATCATGGTATTGTTGATTGGTGAAGCATGACCTTCGGGGTCCGCTGACTTCATCATGGTATTGTTGATTGGTGGAGCATGACCTTCGGGGTCCGCTGACTTCATCATGGGAGTAGTGTTATATCGGCATGGTATAACATTATCGGGAAATGCGAGTACCGGTGGGAAATGCGAGTACCATTCCTTGCGTGTTGTGTTGTGGGACGTGAATATCGGGTTGTTCGTATTCACAATATTTCAGGTAGTACGATTGTCCCTGTTGGTTGGACTCATAGTTTGAGGTAGTGAATGTCGGGTAGTTCGGATTCACTAAGGCTCGGGTTGTACGGCCATCCTCGGTTATACTATGTGACGGAGGTAGTGAATATCGGTTTGCGCATATTCACGATGACTCGGGTTGTGCGGTCATTTCGTTGTGGGATATATGGATTGGGTTGGTGAATTTCGGGTTGTGCGAATTCACTAAGGTTCGGGTTGTTTCAACCATCCTCCATATGTGTTTAGGCTCGGGTTGTTTTGGCTATGTTGTGTTGTGAACTATTGGTTGTTTATACACCAATGGTGGGGTCGCGAGGACCATGTCGTGTGATTAGTGATGCGATAGCTATGTTTCGCTCACATGTTGTTACGGTTGTGGCAATAGTCTATTTTGTACACCTTGGGATTTGCGTTGCCATAGTCGTTTGGGGCGCTATCGATTTTAGCCGTTTGTTTATGATGTTTGATGTGGTAGCGGAGTGGTATAAAATACTATTAAATTTTTGCAAGAAATACTATTAAATACGATACAATTTTACACAAGATATTTATTTATTTATAGAATGGATATACTTAAACCTTGCTACAACACTTATATGCAGTGTACCTAATCGTACAGTAGTGTAGTTTTTAGTAAGTCCGGTTCGTTCGTCAGGGAATCTTTTTTAAACAAAGCTCAACGCTATATTAGTTTACTTTTATAAAAATACAAACATATATATAAGTAATATTATTATTATAAAGGGGGGTTTTTACCGTTTAATGACCGGTTTGTCGATTTTAAAACTTTAGTCGCAGTTAAAACCAAATGTAAAATAATAAATAAATACAAGACTTAATTTTAAGCGTAAAGTAAATAACGATAATGAAATTGCGAATTATAAAAGTGCGATAAAATAAACTTGCGATAATTAAAAAGGACGATAATTAAAAGTGCAATTAAATAACAATAAATAAAAGTGCAATAATTAGAAGTGCAATTAAATATAAAATAAAGGAAATTAAATATGAAATAAAAGAATTATGCTTATTTAAACTTCCGTAATCATGATGTTTGACGTGTTGATTTTAGTTTTATGCCCATGGGTTAATTGTCCTTTGTCCTGAATTATTTAATATGTCCATTTAGTTTTTGTCCATAACAGTCCATCAGTCATAAATATAAAGTGCGAGTGTCCTCATCAAATTATTCTTATACCCGAAGTTAAATATTCCAACTAATTGGGGACTTAAATTGTAACAAGATTTTAATACTTTGTTTAATAATTACACCAGGATGTCGACTGAGTGTAACCCAAGGTTTTAATATTTTGTTATCAATTATACCAAGTGTCCTTGTACATAATTTCACCCCTGTTTTAATTATTCTAGTGGCTATTAATCCATTCCCGTATCCGGTTAAATGAACGATTATTCGTACATATAAATACCCCGCCCATCGTGTCCGATTGAGTGTATATGGTAATTTATAGGGACGCCCAATTGTAAATCTTTATATTAACATTAACAAACTATCATTTAGTTAAACAAATATAAAGCCCATTAATAGCCCATAGTCTAATTTCCACAAGTGTCGTTCTTTTGTCCAAACCCCAATTATGGTACAAAGCCCAATTACCCAATTTTAGTAATTAGCCTAACATCATGATTACTTCGTTTTAAATAAGCATAATAATAACTTAGCTACGAGACATTAATGTAAAAAGGTTGAACATAACTTACAATGATTAAAAATAGCGTAGCGTTACACGGACAGAATTTCGACTTACACCCTTACAACATTCGCTAACATACCCTTATTATTAGAATTATAATTAAAATTAAAATATAAATTATAAATATATATATATATTTTACGTATGAGGAGAAGAAGAAAAAGATTAAGAGTGTAAAAAATGATCAGAATTCGGTTGGCTTTATAGGGACTCTCAGAATTTGGGCCTCCGCGACTCGCGGCCAATTTTGCCTTCAAACTCCGCGAGTCGCGGAGTTTGCAATTACAGCTCACTCTGGTTTGGAGTCTTTCTTGCCGACGGTTTTTATTATTTATTATAATATATAAATAATTATAAGAATTATTTAAATATTATATTATATTTATGTGCATAGTTGACTTGTAATTTTTAGTCCGTTGCGTCAAGCGTTGAGAGTTGACTCTGGTCCCGGTTCCGGATTTTCGAACGTCCTTGCGTACAATTTTATATTTTGTACTTTGCGTTTTGAATCTTGTACTCTTGTAATTTCGAGACATTTCTTATCAATAATTGGAACCTCTTTGATTGTCTTTTGTACTTTTGAGCTTTTTGGTCATTTGCGTCTTCAATTCGTCGAATCTGTCTTTTGTCTTCACCTTTTATTATTTAAACGAATATCACTTGTAAATAGAACAATTGCAACTAAAAGCTTGTCTTTCTTGAGGAATAATGCTATGAAATATATGTTCGTTTTTAGCATTATCAATGTTACGATAGTTGCGTATTGGTCGTACTGCGCACTACAAGGGATGTTATGTGGTAAGCGTATCCGTAAGGATTCGTTTGGGTCGGTCTTCATCATTTCGGGTTGTTGACCTTAGGTTGAGACTTGGTTGCTTTTAGCATTGTACTCGGTAAGGGTATGCTAAGGGATTGATATCAAGGTAAGAGATTGATTGAGTTTTTCCCGATGTGAGGGATTGAGCAAGTTTTAATGCTCGAATTTGCGGATTTGTTAAATCACGGAAGACGATTTAGTGTTAAGGGCGGTCCATTGGGGAGGATTGCTTAGAGAAATTGGAAGGAAACATGATGTTTTCGCGAATGTAAGCGATTGTAGTAGTTTTCGAATGTCGTGTGCATTTCATGTCTCGAAATGCGTGCACGTGTGTAATAGGTAAGTGGTTTAATCTCCGAGTTTATGATAATTGTGGTAGAGGTTAGTTTGGAACGTATCTTTGAGGACCGTGGAATGTGGTCCATTTGGTTAAGTGACGAGGATCACGAGGACGTGATCGATTCTAAGTAGGGGAGAGTTGTAAGACGCGAATATTTATTGTACGAAAGTGTAATTATGCTACCTAGAGTGCAGGAAGCATTGTGTAATTAAATGAAGGTCAGAATCTGCCCAGACATGGGTGCGCGCCGCGCACCATAAGGTGTGCGTGCCGCGCACATGCCCAGCGACAGAATTCTGCCTTTTTTATTTTAAGTTTAATGAAGGGCTTTTTGGTCTTTTCACTTGAGGTCGGATCTCAGGCCTTATCAGCTGGTTTAGATCCACTTTTGGATCATTTTCACATCCATTCATCACTCTCAACTATTCTAGAGAGAGAAGGAGAATTCTAGAGAGAAATTTGGGGTTTTGGAGAAGAAGAAGCTTGGTTTGATCAAAAGCTCAAGTGTTTAAGTTGTTCACCTCGTTCCTAGCTACGTTTTGGTTGTTGTGGTAAGTTCTAACTCCGAATTTCATTGTTGATTTTGATATTCAAAGTTAGGGCTTGAACTTGAGTTGTAGAGAAACCCATTTAAACTCTTGAAGTGAGTTTGTTGATGCTAGTAATCGGGTTTATTGTTATTGATGGTGGATTTTGGGTTGGTGAACAAATTGGTTATGATTAGGACTTGTAATTGGGTTTAATCACTAGGTTTAGTGATTTTGGAAGTATTGGAACCCTTTTTGTGTGTTTGAAAGACTAATTTTGGAATTGAGTCAAAATTAGGGTTTTTGGGTGATTTTGAGATTGACAAGTGTTTAACACTTAATATTGGGTTCATTGGCATATTAGAACCATGTTCACTTGTGATTAGTGATTATTGGTTAGTTTGGACGCGTTTTGTGTTTATGAGTGCAATTGGTCGAATTTGCACTAAGTGTCGAATTGAGTTGGTTGTAAATCCACTCTAAGTGTGTTGTTGTAATTGTGATAAAGGAATAGGTACTTTCCATTGACGAGTTGCGGATTACTTGGAAGCATTCATCAAGACGACAAGGTGAGTGTTAATGTCCTATGTGCATATGTATGTGTAGGATGGGTGCGGGTCGGGTGAAGTGGTTCTCGGTTATAGAGCTCACTTCACATATAGGTGGATTTTTATGGACTTGTAATAGGTCCAATTGGCTTGCTTGTGCATTTTGGTTGACCACCGTTGGCGAGTTGAACACTTGTGTGTACGATATCACTTGGATTGTGATTTGGAGTTATAACCCCGACGGCGTGGGTTATGGTGTGGGAAATGAATATCGGTTTGCTCGTATTCATAATATTTTGGGTAGTGAATCTCGGGTAGTGCGGATTCATGATGACTCGGGTTGTTCGGTCATCTTGTGATGAGGTAGTGAATCTCGGGTTGTGCGAATTCACTAAGGCTCGGGTAGTTCGGCCAACCTCGGTTGTTGAATTGGTGAAGAAGTGAATATCGGGTTGTGCGAATTCACTAAGGCTCGGGTTGTTCAGCCAATCTTCATTGTGGTGTTTGGTATTCGGTAATGGGTTAAGGGGTTAACCTTATTCGTTTATATATTGTTATATATATATTGTTTTATTATCGTGATGTAGCTAACCCTCCGGGTGTAGCTTCTTGGCGTTGTTCACATCGTCGTTGGTGAACTTATGTTTGTTGATGCATATTTTGCTTGTTGCTTAGTGATCGTACGGTATGCTTAGATTAGCTTGCCTTTATGCTTGGATGCTCCGGTATGCGGTATTTGATTATTTGTGTGGCGTGTCCATTTTATGCATATATATGTATGTAGTATTTTTTTCACTCACTAAGCGTTAGCTTACCCTCTCGTTGTTTACATTTTTATAGATTTGCTTGGAGACGGTGACTCGGGTAAGCGTGAGGACTAGTGGACTCGCATAGTTACTTTAGAAGATCTTGCTTTTGGATTGATTAGGATTGGGTAGCATATCCCCAATCGCCATGCTCGGTCTTTATTTTGTGTTAAAAATCATGTAGTTGAAAACTTGTATTTTGTACGAAAGTCGTAAAACGGCCGATGTGGGCCCGGTCTCGTAAAACTCATTTTATTATTGGAACGTGTTAGTTTTAACTAATGTAAATTGTTGTGAAGAGCGTTTGGTCTAAAAGTGTCGGGAAGCAAGAGATCTTTTTGCGAAAATTGGAAAAAGTGGACAGCGGGTTGCCAGGCCCTGTGCGCGCCGCGAACAGGTGTGGGTGCGCGCCGCGCACCCCATCTGGACAGCTCAGTTTTAATTTTTTTTTATGCTGCGTTTTTGGTCGGTTAACGGGTTGGGTTGTTACACGGTCATTAAACGGTAAAAACCCCCTTTTATAATAATAATAATACTACTTACATATATATATATATATATATATATATATATATTTATATATACAAATATAGTTTAAAAAAATATAGCGTTAAACTTGGCTAGCTCCCTGCGGAACGAACCGGACTTACTAAAAACTACACTACTCTACTATTAGGTACACTGCCTATAGTGTTGTAGCAAGGTTTAGGTATATTGTAACGACCCGACTTTTTCGACTTGCTTTTGTGCCTTGTGTTTTTGCGAAACTGCGTATTTGTGCGTACTGTGCTATCTTATACTCTGGAATCTTTATACACATGGCTTAATTTCATTTATATGTTAAAACGTGCCTTTAGGTATGTAGGATACTTAACTTGATCACCTGAAACCTTTATGACCGTTAGTGTCACTTGACGTTATGAACAAACTGCGTACTGCATACACGTTTAACTTTTGTCATAATCGGAATATTATGACTACGAAATCTTAATTATTATTTAATAATAATAATTACTTGGGTTTTTGGATGCTTAATTACGCGTAGTAATTTACTTATGCTTACTAGTTAGTCTTGTTGGACTTTCTACCTTGTTGGGCCTTAGCCCACCCTACACTAGTTAGTGGACTATTTAATTAGCCCAATTATTAATAGCTAGTGACCCATTAATATGTAAGACAAATGTCCATTTATTAGAGGGAACATACTAGCAATTATGTCAAGTATTATCCTTAATGTTGCATGGGATCCTAACATAAGCACCAACTTTAGACAACCATTAACCAAAAAGCAAACTTTTGTCCCCCCTTATTCCAACGGCCATGACACCCCTCCCACACCCCATTCACCTATAAATACCAGCCTTATTCCATCCATTTTACACTTGCTTTCATTTGTAATTCACACACACTCACTCTCTAATTCTCTCTCTAGTCCTTCTCTCTCTAAAAAGTGTAAGTATTTTGAATTTCTCTTCTTCTTCCTCTTCTCATCATCACGAATTCATCATCATCATGGGTCTAGCTTTTTAGCTTTTGATCTTGATTACATCTTGTAGATTCAAACATGGATTTGAATCCTTCAAGAACATGGAAGATTCAAGCTTTCTAGCTTTGAATCTTCACCCACTTTGTAGATCTATATTTTTTACTTTAATCTTGCTATTTTGTTATAAAGATCAAAACTTGTGTTTATGGTCTTCATATAACTTAAAGATCTAAGCTTTATGCTTCAAGTTCTTCAAGAACACTAAAGGTTCAAGCTTTCTAGCTTTGTGACCTTATAACTTGTGTGAAAAGGATCCAAGCTCTCTAGCTTAGGGTTCCATCACTTCATTTGACTTAGATTATGTTCATGCTTGTTTGATTGAGGTAAAGTTTGTAGCTTTAGTTGTAAATGTAACTTGTAATTGTGTTAATACTAAGGATATGATGTAACCTTAGTTCATCATCCATCTAAGACTCTTAAATGAGTTGTGTTCTTACTTGGTCTTAACATATTATGTGTTGATGGTAGAATCTTGGTCAAGGTAATGCTAACTCATCAACGAGTTGTACACTTGAAGCTACAAGCATCAAGGATGAGAACCGTGATGAGCATCAAGCACTAAGAACCCCACTGGAGCACCTTGCTTACTGTTTTCGGGATCTGATCAGACCACCTGGGATACTGTAAAGTTGATTTCAATTAGTTCGGTTCGAGTAGATGATTTTCCGTTTAGACCTCGTCTTAATCCGAGTTACAGTTTAGGATTTATGGCCTTCCGAAAAAGTCACTACACCCTATTACCGTTGTGCTGAAATTTCTGACCTACTCGCACTTAAAATGTCGCCACGGTCAAAAAAAGACGAGTTTGGTTCTGGAAATTGGTCAGCAACTAGGGGACTCATATACGGAGCCATAGCTACTGATTACGCGTCTTTTCGATTTACGTAGAGGTCGTACCAGCTGACCGAAGTCAGCCTATTGTTTCGATCTCTATTCTTGTCAAACTTACTTAACTTTTATGATGATGAATGATGATGATGATGACACTTAAACTTCTTTTATGCACTATTAGAACTTATGAGGATGACATATTGACCTAGTAACCTTTGACTTAGGTTGACGGCCTTTCGGACCGACTTACTACTTGCATACTTTCATTATCGACTTTACCGCTCTTATCACTGTGAGTTATAGCATCCCTTTTTACTTTAATTATTTTGGGACTGAGAATACATGCGCTTTTTACATTTTACATACTAGGCACGAGTACTTAAAATTTATATATGTGTGGGTTATACAACGGCATAAACTTTTCCCTTAGCCCGGTAACGTTTAGTCATTGATTTTTGAACCGGTGAATGCGAATCTTAGATATGGATCCATAGAGTTTGACATCCCCACTCGGGCTAGTCGCGCTAGCATTTAATGGGTGTTTAATACTTCGTAAACTTACGCACTCACCAAGTGTACTTTTAGGGGGTAATATTACGTTAAGTTAGTTACTGGGTGTCCACGGATAAGCATATACTTTATCATACTGATTTGAAATATTGATTTGAAACGCTGGTTGAAGCACTGAAATCTCGTGGCCTACATTACATTACTGATTACAGACAAACTATAGCTCACCAACATTCGTGTTGACTTTTAAGCATGTATTTCTCAGGTGCTTAGACGTTGTTGCTTCCGCTATTAGACTTGCTGCCTTGGTGTTATAAACTTGATGTTATAGGCTTGTTGTTACGGACCTGCTGTGCTAGATTTCTGCTGCATTACTTAGAGATGTCTCTATCATGGAACTTATATTTTGCATTCGTAACTTATGTTATTTTAGATTACTGGTTTTGTAATGACTTTTGTGTCACGTTATCTTTTGTAAAACATTTGAAGTTATCTTTTTCATGAATGCAAAACTCGTTTTTAAACAGCATATAGTGTTTGACCTTGTAAAGATCCTGTTGTTGATGATCCGTACACGTTGGTTTTGTACGGGGCGTCACATTTGGTATCAGAGCATTGGTTGTAGAGAATTAGGTTGCATTAGTGAGTCTAGACCAGTCGAGTAGGATTCGCTAATAGGACTAATCTACAACTTGCTCGTTTACTTGTTTCTGTGAAACTGCTGCATGCTACTGGTAGATATTACTTCATGTTACTGCTTACTACTGCTGCATGTTACTACTTACTTATACTGTCATATGATATGCTGCATGCTACTGCTTACTCTTACTACTATGTGAACTCGCTGTATGCTATTGCTTATCCTCGCTACTGCATTCTACTATCTGCCTTTGATTGCATGTTACTTCTGTTTAGAACTGTTAATATTGCCATTCTATATACTACTGTAGACGATCTAGGTTGCTGTAGTGCCTGATTACGTGCTTGCTTCATGCCTGCTATTCGCTGTACCGACTTGGAAAACTTATCTTTCCTAGCTCAGATGTTTTTCTGAACCCTTTTCCCACTCGTCTAACCCTAAGGATTAGTATTGTAATCCACCTGTTACTGTTGTTCCACCGTTTCGGAGATCGAAACATTACTTCACGCAAGCTTGGAGGAGTACTGAAATGTCCCGTTCATATTGATTATAAACGTTCCATATTAATTGATTTCGTTGCGAGGTTTTGACCTCTATATGAGACGTTTTTCAAAGACTGCATTCATTTTTAAAACAACCATAACCTTTATTTTATCAATAAAGGTTTTAAAACCATTACGTAGATTATCAAATAATGATAATCTAAAATATACTATTTACACAAGACCATTACATAATGGTTTACAATAGAAATATATTACATCGACATATGTTTCTTAAATGCAGTTTTTACACAATATCATACAAACATGGACTCCAAACCTTGTCCTTATTTTAGTATACAACAGCGGAAGCTCTTAGTATTCACCTGAGAACAAACATGCTTTAAACGTCAACAAAAATATTGGTGAGTTATAGGTTTAACCTATATATATATCAAATCGTAACAATAGACCACAAGATTTCATATTTCAATACACATCCCATACATAGAGATAAAAATCATTCATATGGTGAACACCTGGTAACCGACATTAACAAGATGCATATATAAGAATATCCCTATCATTCCGGGACACCCTTCAGATATGATATAAATTTCGAAGTACTAAAGCATCCGGTACTTTGGATGGGGTTTGTTAGGCCCAATAGATCTGTGTTTAGGATTCTCGTCAATTAGGTGTCTGTTTCCTAATTCTTAGATTACCAGACTTAATAAAAAGGGGCATATTCGATTTCGATAATTTAACTATAGAATGTAGTTTCACGTACTTGTGTCTATTTTGTAAATCATTTATAAAACCTGCATGTATTCTCATCCCAAAAATATTAGATTTTAAAAGTGGGACTATAACTCACTTTCACAGATTTTTACTTCGTCGGGAATTAAGACTTGGCCACTGGTCGATTCACGAACCTATAACAAATATGTACATATATATCAAAGTATATTCAAAATATATTTACAACACTTTTAATGCATTTTGATGTTTTAAGTTTATTAAGTCAACTGTCCTCGTTAGTAACCTACAACTAGTTGTCCAACGTTAGATGTACAGAAAAAAATTGATATATATTATCTTGAATCAATCCACGACCCAGTGTATACACGTCTCAGGCTAGATCACAACTCAAAGTATATATATTTTTGGAATCAACCTCAACCCTGTATAGCTAACTCCCACATTACTGCATATAGAGTGTCTATGGTTGTTCCAAATAATATATACACATGGGTCGATATGATATGTCAAAACATTTGCATACGTGTCTATGGTATCCCAAGATTAAATAATATATTAGAATACATGTATAATACAATATAAGTTAGCTAGGATATGATTAATATAGATTTGTTACCAATTTTCACGTTGCTACAACAAGAAAAATTATCCAATCTTGTTTTACCCATAACTTCTTCATTTTAAATCCGTTTTGAGTGAATCAAATTGCTATGGTTTCATATTGAACACTATTTTATGAATCTAAATAGAAAAATAATAGGTTTATAGTCAGAAATATAAGTTACAATTCGTTTTTGTAAAGGTAGTCATTTCAATCGAAAGAACGACGTCTAGATGACCATTTTAGAAAACATACTTCCACTTTGAGTTTAATCATGATTTTTGGATATAGTTTCATGTTCATAAGAAAAATCATTTTTCCAGAAGAACAACTTTTAAATCAAAGTTTATCATAGTTTTTAATTAACTAACCCAAAACAGCCCGCGGTGTTACTACGACGGCGTATGTCCGGTTTTACAGTGTTCTTCGTGTTTCCAGGTTTTAAATCATTAAGTTAGCATATCATATAGATATAGAACATGTGTTTAGTTGATTTTAAAAGTCAAGTTAGAAGGATTAACTTTTGTTTGCGAACAAGTTTAGAATTAACTAAACTATGTTCTAGTGATTACAAGTTTAAACCTTCGAATAAGATAGCTTTATATGTATGAATCGAATGATGTTATGAACATCATTACTACCTCAAGTTTTCTGGATAAAGCTACTAGAAATGAGAAAAAAGGATCTAGCTTCAAAGGATCCTTGGATGGCTTGAAAGTTCTTGAAGCAGAATCATGACACGAAAACAAGTTCAAGTAAGATTTCCACTCAAAATAAGATTGTTATAGTTATAGAAATTGAATCAAAGTTTGAATATGAGTATTACCTTGTATTAGAAAGATATCTTACTGTAAATAAGAAAGATTTCTTGAGATTGGATGATCACTCTACAAGATTGGAAGTAAGCTAGCAAACTTGGAAGTATTCTTGATTTTATGAAACTAGAACTTGTAGAATTTATGAAGAACACTTAGAACTTGAAGATAGAACTTGAGAGAGATTAATTAGATGAAGAAAATTGAAGAATGAAAGTGTTTGTAGGTGTTTTTGGTCGTTGGTGTATGGATTAGATATATAGGATATGTAATTTTGTTTTCATGTAAATAAGTCATGAATGATTACTCATATTTTTATAATTTTATGAGATATTTCATGCTAGTTGCCAAATGATGGTTCCCACATGTGTTAGATGACTCACATGGGCTGCTAAGAGCTGATCATTGGAGTGTATATACTAATAGTACATACATCTAAAAGTTGTGTATTGTACGAGTACGAATACGGGTGCATACGAGTAGAATTGTTGATGAAACTGAACGAGGATGTAATTGTAAGCATTTTTGTTAAGTAGAAGTATTTTGATAAGTGTCTTAAAGTCTTTCAAAAGTGTATGAATACATATTAAAACACTACATGTATTGATAATGCTAAAAACGAACATATATTTCATAGCATTATTCCTCAAGAAAGACAAGCTTTTAGTTGCAATTATTCTATTTACAAGTGATATTTGTTTAAATAATAAAAGGTAAAGACAAAAGACAGATTTGACGAATTGAAGACGCAAATGACCAAAAAGCTCAAAAATACAAAATACAATCAAAGAGGTTCCAATTATTGATAAGAAACGTCTCGAAATTACAAGAGTACAAGATTCAAAACGCAAAGTACAAGATATTAAATTATACGCAAGGACGTTCGAAAATCCGGAACCGGGACCAGAGTCAACTCTCAACGCTCGACGCAACGGACTAAAAATTACAAGTCAACGGAGTACAAGAATATAATATAATATAATATATATATATATATATATATATATATATATATATATATATATATAATTAAATTTAATTATATATATTATATTATATAATAAATAAATAAGCAGCCCACGTTTTTGTAGACTTTTGAGCCTCCCCAGCTGGCCATGCGATCGCATGAGCCTGAAGGGTAAAGCTCATGCGATCGCATGAGCACCTTTTCCAGCCCACATGCTCTATAAAAACGAGTGTTTGGTTCATCAATATCCATCAATCTCTCTATCTAAACGTAGTATATATATATATATATATATATATATATATATATATATATATATATATATATATATATATATATATATATATATATATTATATTTTTAATTTTAATTTTAATTTTAATTTCTAATAATAAGGGTATGTTAGCGAATGTTGTAAGGGTGTAAGTCAAAATTCTGTCCGTGTAACGCTACGCTATTTTTAATCATTGTAAGTTATGTTCAACCTTTTTAATTTAATGTCTCGTAGCTAAGTTATTATTATGCTTATTTAAAACGAAGTAATCATGATGTTGGACTAAATATTAAAATTGGGTAATTGGGCTTTGTACCATAATTGAGGTTTGGACAAAAGAACGACACTTGTGGAAATTAGACTATGGGCTATTAATGGGCTTTATATTTGTTTAACTAAATGATAGTTTGTTAATTTTAATATAAAGATTTACAATTGGACGTCCCTATAAATAACCATATACCCTCGATCGGACACGATGGGCGGGGTATTTATATGTACGAATAATCGTTCATTTAACCGGACACGGGAATGAATTAATACTCTATGGAATTATTAAAACAGGGGTGAAATTATGTACAAGGACACTTGGCATAATTGATAACAAAGTATTAAAACCTTGGGTTACACGCAGTCGATAACCTGATGTAATTATTAAACAAAGTAATAAAACCTTGTTACAGTTTAAGTCCCCAATTAGTTGAAATATTTGACTTCGGGTATAAGGATAATTTGACGAGGACACTCGCACCTTAAATTTATGACCGATGGACTGTTATGGACAAAAACCAGACGGACATATTAAATAATCCAGGACAAAGGACAATTAACCCATGGGCATAAAACTAAAATCAACACGTCAAACATCATGATTACGGAAGTTTAAATAAGCATAATTCTTTTATTTCATATTTAATTTCTTTTATTTTATATTTAATTACACTTCTAATTATCGCACTTTTATTTATTGTTATTGTATTTAATTGCACTTTTAATTATCGTACTTTTTAATTATCGTAATTTTATTTTATCGCACTTTTATTTATCGCAATTTCATTATCGTTATTTACTTTATGCTTTAAATTAAGTTATATTTATTTTTAATATTTTACATTAGGTTTTAACTGCGGTTAAAGTTTTTAAAATCGACAAACTGGTCATTAAACGGTAAAAACCCCCATTTTATAATAATAATAGTACCTATATATATATTTGTATTTTTATAAATTAAACTAATATAGCGTTAAGCTTTGTTTAAAAGATTCCCTGTGAAACGAACCGGACTTACTAAAAACTACACTACTGTACGATTAGATACACTGCCTATAAGTGTTGTAGCAAGGTTTAAGTATATCCCATTTTTAAATAAATAAATATCTTGTGTAAAATTGTATCGTATTTAATAGTATTTAGTTGTAAAAATAAAGCTATTTCATATACACCTCGCATAACATCAAGTATTTTTGGCGCCAATGCCGGGGAATCGAAATCTAGCTTAAAAGCCAGAAGCGCAACGCTAATATAAAAAAAAAGGATTTTTATTTTTAGTTTACTTTTATTAAAATACGCTTTTGTAAAAATACTTTTTAAAAATTCAAAAATATAAAAAGAAAACAAAAATATAAATATTTTTAAGATTTTGTTAAATATATAAGTTTTATAAAGTTTCTTTATTTTTATTTTAGTTTGTAAAAATATAAATTTTATTTAAATATTTTGTAATTATATTATATAAATATTTAAAACAGAAAAAAAATAATAAATACTCGAGCCCGGTACTGTTACAGCCCGTAAACTGGCCCAAAATTCAAGCTCATGCGATCGTATGAGCTCGAAGGCATAAACTCATGCGATCGCATGAGGTCTTCTGACAGGCAACATACAACCCTAATTCAGTAATCATTACGGAGTATTATTATTAATTATACTTAAACCCTAATTAGGGTTTAGTATTTTATTAGTTAATTTAGTTTTGTTATTAAATTTGTATTTAAAGTTTTAATTAGTTTTATAAATATATAAAAATTAATACTTTTATAAAATAAATAATATAAAAATAATATTTTTATAAAAATTGTACTTTTTACAACTTTTAGTATATTTTTATATTTTGTCCCTTTTTAATTATTTTAGCGTAATATTTGTTTTTTATCACTCGTACTTAGTTTTAAACTTAGTTTTTGCCATAGTTATTTTGATTTCTAGATTTTTAGGCTTTGTCGTAAAATCCCTTAAGTGCTTTTTCTTTAGACTAAGATTTAAGTGCTTTAGAATTTTGCGACGCCGTTTTTAAATTTTAGTACCTTTTTAAGTTATTGCCATTTGGGATATAATTTTACTTGTAAGCTCTAATATATTTAGACGCAACTTTTAATTCTTAGTTTTTAGTTCCTTTTTAAGTTTCAACGCGCTACTTTCTTATTTTTTATTTTTCGACGCCTTTTACCTATATATCAATTATCACTCCAATTAGTAATCTCAATTTGCAATTTTAATTTTAAGTTAGTGATAATAATAAGGTTGGGTTAGTCGAGTGTTTTAAAGTTTTATAAGTCACTCTTTTTCTTTCTTATTTCTCCAATTTTAATACCGACGCGCTCTTTTTCTCTCTTATTTGTCGCCATTCTAGTTTTAGGACATAGATTTTTATTCTACTTCTTATCTAAATTTCTTAAAATTACGAAAATTTATTTTAAGTGGTTAAATTGATAGACATCAAAATTTTCTGGTTCGTAGTAATAGTTGGATTTGTACGTGGACCGGGTTATTGGAGCCAAACAGTACTCAATTATATTGAGACCAAACGAATCATGCCCCTCTGCTGCATCTTTTGGCTATTCGAAACGTGGGCAAAATCAGAAAAGTCTATTAATTGGATAACTTATATAATTTTTCTTTCCTTTTAAAAACTAATAGGATATTCAGTGAATGCACCGAGCAAGACGTTCACCACCTTTTGTACGTTCACCACCTGTAACCAGATCAAGACATCTAGCAAATATTGTCGCCGTTGATTTTTCTTTAGAATCGTCATCCAGTCGACCAAGTACTCCAATTCAAATTTCCGATAATCCATTTTTTGAACCCGACCTCACAATTGAGAATCCGGAGAATATTCAGGGACGATTCATAGATCCTGAACCACTAATTTTTTCTCCGGAACCACCAATCATTCAAACAGAGATTGTTGAGGAACGAACCATTAAATCAGAATCCTCTAGTGATTCAGATTCAACAAATTCAATTATAGAGAATCTGGAACCTCTAAGTATGGAAGACCGAATGCTAGCTAAACGCACTGGCCAAGGTCACGCAATTACTCATCCAGACATTAATGCGCCAGATTATGAAATCAAAGGACAAATTCTACACATGGTAACTAATCAATGCCAATTTAGTGGCGCGCCGAAGGAAGATCCAAACGAACATCTTCGTACCTTTAATAGGATCTGCACACTATTTAAAATCCGAGAAGTGGAGGATAAACAGATATATCTCATGTTATTTCCCTGGACTTTAAAGGGAGAAGCCAAAGATTGGTTGGAATCGTTACCTGAAGGGGTGATTGATACATGGGACGTTTTAGTTGAAAAATTTCTTAAACAATTCTTTCCGGCATCTAAAGCCGTAAGACTTCAAGGAGAAATTGTTACGTTCACACAGAAACCAAATGAAACTCTATATGAGGCATGGACCAGATTTGGAAAGTTATTAAGAGGATGTCCGCAACATGGTTTAGACACCTGTCAAATAGTACAAATATTCTACCAAGGATGCGACATCACTACAAGGAAAGACATCGATATAGCAGCTGGTGGTTCTATTATGAAGAAAACCGAAACTGATGCTTACAAAATTATTGATAACACTGCTTCCCACTCACATGAGTGGCACCAAGAAAAAGATATCGTTAGATCATCTAAAGCAGCTAGAGCCGATTCTAGCCATGACTTATATTCCATTTTCGCAAAGATAGATACTGTCGAGAGACGAATGGAAAAGATGACTAAAGATATACACTCAATACGAATTAGTTGTGAGCAGTGTGGAGGACCACATTTAACAAAAGATTGTCTCAGTATTGAACCAACAATGGAACAAAGAGAGAATGTTTCATACATGAACCAAAGGCCTGGAAATAATTATCAGAATAATTATCAACCGCCAAGACCAATCTACAATCAAAATCGGAATTATAACCGAAATGTTCCATACAACAACCAACAAGTTCCAGGCAATCAACAAGTATCCAATAATACTTACAATCAGAAAGACCTAATTTTCAAAACAAACCACCACAAACCGATGATAAAAAGCCGAATTTAGAAGATATGATGACGAAGCTAGTTGAAACTCAAACGCAGTTTTTCACATCTCAGAAACAAACGAATGAACAAAATGCTCAAGCATTTAGAAATCAACAAGCTTCTATTCAAAATTTGGAACAAGAAGTAAGTAACCTAGCAAGGTTAATAGGTGAAAGAAAATCGGGAAGTTTACCTAGTGATACAAATGCTAACCCCCGGAATGAAACAGCTAAAGCCATTACCACAAGAAGTGGTACAACACTTAAACCACCTGAAATACCTGTAATTTTTGATGAAGCTATTCCTACTCCACAAGAACCACAACCTGAACAAGATAAGGAAAAAGAACCGGTAGTTGAAAAGGTTAATGAAGATAACACAGTTAAGGCTAAACCTTATGTTAAACCATACCAACCACCACTTCCTTACCCGAGTAAAATGAAAAAAGAGAAACTTGAAGCCGAGCAATCCAAATTCTTGGATATGTTTAAACAGATAAATGTAAATCTTCCTTTCATTGATGTGATTTCAGGAATGCCTAGATATGCTAAATTTCTGAAAGATCTAATCTCGAATAGAAAGAAAATGGAAGAACTCTCGGCCGTTACTATGAATGCTAATTGTTCAGCAGTGCTGTTGAATAAGATACCAGAAAAACTATCTGATCCAGGAAGTTTCACAATTCCATATTTTCTGGGTAGTCTTAGTTCAATAGAAGCATTGGCAGACTTAGGTGCTAGTATAAATTTAATGCCGTATTCACTATACGCTAAACTAGACCTTGGAGAATTGAAACCAACAAGAATAAGCATACAACTAGCCGATCGATCAATAAAATATCCTAGAGGGATAATGGAAAACATGCTTGTTAAAGTTGGTACTTTAGTATTTCCAGTAAATTTTGTTGTTCTGGACATGGAAGAAGATTCTCAAGTTCCTCTCATATTAGGAAGACCATTCTTAAACACGGCTAAAGCAATGATAGACGTGTTTGGTAAGAAACTGACCCTAAATATAGAGGACGAGAGTGTTACCTTTTCAGTTGATAGAGCAATGCAACAACCGCAATCTGCAGATGATACATGTTATTATATTCAAACTATAGATTCACATGCAGAATTGTTAGAAGTATTTCCAGAATTACAAGGAACAGGAGAATGTTCTTTAGGAGAAGGAACTGAACCAATTGATGAAACTGAAATGTTAGCTACACTAATAGCTAATGGATATGAACCAACAACAGAAGAAATTCAAATGCTAAAAGAAGAAGACAGATATCGATATAAATCATCGATAGAAGAACCACCGACATTAGAGTTAAAGCCACTTACAAACCATTTGGAATATGCTTATTTACATGGTGAATCTGAATTACCTATAATAATATCATCTTCTCTTACTGAAAATGAGAAATCACAACTCATTTATGTGTTGAAAGCTCATAAACCAGCCATTGCATGAAAAATTCATGACATTAAAGGAATAAGTCCTTCGTATTGCACACATAAAATCCTTATGGAAGAAGGTCATAAAACGTATGTGCAACGCCAATGAAGACTAAATCCTAATATGCAAGATGTTGTTAAGAAAGAAATTATTAAACTGCTAGATGCAGGTTTAATTTATCCAATTTCTGATAGTCCATGGGTAAGCCCAGTTCAACGCGTACCTAAGAAATGTGGCATGACTGTCATTACAAATGAGAAAAATGAGCTTATTCCTACAAGGACTGTAACAGGATGGCGTGTATGTATTGATTATAGAAAATTAAATGACGCCACCAGAAAAGTTCACTTTTCCTTACCTTTTATTGATCAAATGTTGGAAAGATTAGCTGGAAATAGTTACTATTGTTTTCTTGATGGATTTTCCGGATATTTTCAAATTCCAATAGCACCCGAGGACCAAGAGAAAACCACATTCACGTGCCCTTATGGTACTTTTGCTTACAAACGCATGCCATTTGGACTTTGCAACGCCCCTGCAACCTTTCAAAGGTGCATGATGGCGATTTTTCACGACATGATAGAAGAATGCATGGAAGTTTTCATGGATGACTTTTCAGTCTTCGGTGATACATTTGAATCATGTCTAGTTAATCTTGAATGAATGCTTATTAGATGCGAACAATCAAATCTAGTTCTTAATTGGGAGAAATGCCATTTCATGGTTAGAGAAGGCATCGTTTTTGGTCATAAAATCTCAAAGGAAAGAATTGAAGTGGATAGAGCTAAAGTAGATGTAATTGCTAAACTTTCACATCCCACCAATGTTAGAGGAGTTAGGAGTTTTCTAGGGCATGCCGGTTTTTACCGACGCTTCATAAAAGATTTTTCTAAAATTGCCACTCCTATGAATAAACTCCTAGAAAAGGATGCTCCATTCATCTTTTCAGATGAATGCATCAAATCTTTTAATATTCTTAAAGAGAAACTCACTAATGCGCCGATCATGATAACACCAAATTGGAATTTACCGTTTGAACTTATGTGCGATGCAAGTGATTTTGTAATGGGAGCCGTTTTTGGACAAAGGATTGAAAAACGATTTCAACCTATATATTATGCTAGTAAGACGTTACAAGGAGCACAAACAAATTACACAACTACTGAAAAAGAACTCCTTGCTATTGTCTTTGCTTTTGACAAATTTCGTTCATATCTCTTTCTAGCAAAAACGGTGGTCTATACCGACCATTCTGCTCTTAGATACCTATTTTCGAAATAAGATGCTAAACCAAGATTAATTCGTTGGATCTTACTCTTACACGAATTCGATATTGAAATCCGAGATAAAAAAGGAGCAGAAAATCTCGCCGCTGATCATCTTTCTCGTCTTGAAAGTTCCGAATTAGAAGTTCTAAATGAATCGTCCATACAAGACAACTTTCCTGATGAATATCTATTGAAGATAGATTATAATGATATTCCATGGTTTGCAGACTATGCAAACTACTTAGTATGTGGATTCCTTGAAAAAGGATTGTCGTACCAAAAACGAAAGAAATTCTTCAGTGATATAAAACACTATTTCTGGGAAGATCCACATTTGTTTAAAAGTTGTCCCGATGGAATAATACGCCGATGTGTATTCGAAGATGAAGCTAGTAAAATCTTAAACCATTGTCACACAGGACCAACAGGAGGGCATTATGGGCCTCAACTAACAGCAAGAAAAGTTTATGATGCTGGATTCTATTGGCCTACAATTTACAAAGACGCACACCTTCTTTGCAAATCCTGTGATGCTTGTCAAAGGGCCGGAAAAATAAGTCAACGTGATGAAATGCCACAAAATGTCATTCAAGTATGTGAAGTATTTGACATTTGGGGTATTGACTTTATGGGTCCATTTCTAAAATCTCATAATAATTTATACATTCTCGTAGCCATTGATTATGTATCTAAATGGGTGGAAGCACAAGCTCTCCCAACTAACGATGCACGAGTTGTAGTCAACTTTTTAAAATGTCTTTTTGCAAGGTTTGGAACACCGAAAGCTTTAATATGTGATCGGGGAACTCATTTTTGTAATAATCAACTTGAGAAAGTTCTTAAAAGATATGGAGTAACTCATAAAATCTCCACCGCATATCATCCACAAACAAGTGGACAAGTTGAAAATACCAACCGAGCTTTAAAACGTATTCTAGAGAAAACCGTAGGATCAAATCCGAAGGAATGGTCCATAAAATTGGAGGATGCACTCTGGGCTTTTAGAACAGCCTACAAAACTCCAATTGGAACCACACCTTTTAGACTCGTTTACGGAAAAGCATGTCATCTTCCAGTAGAAATTGAACACAAAGCATTTTGGGCTTTGAAGACATGTAATCTTGATTTACATGAAGCTGGACGTCTACGGTTAAGTCAATTAAACGAATTAGAAGAATTAAGACATGAAGCATACGAAAATTCGTTAATCTATAAAGAAAGAACGAAGAAATGGCATGATAAAAGAATCAGAAGTTCAAAAGAATTTAAAGAATGAGACAGAGTTCTACTTTTCAATTCACGATTCAAGCTATTTCCTGGAAAATTGAAATCAAGATGGTCTGGACCATTCATAGTCAAAAGAGTTTTCCCATACGAAACGATAGAATTAATAAATTCAAATGGGATTGAATTTAAAGTTAATGGTCACAGAGTTAAACACTACATAGATAGTCCGATGGAAGTCAACAACGAAGTTAATCACAATTTCGATACCACAGCTAACTAAGTGTGGGGAGAATCAAGTCTTTAAAGGATAATATGTATTTCTGTTAGAGTTAGATTTTCTGTTTTCGTGTAGTTCTCGAAAATGGAACCCGAATGGTCTTTTTCTAGCAGACCCTAAAGAACTAGTCTTCTCCCTCCATTCTGAATTTTTATTTTTTTTTAGGTTTTTATGAAATGAAGACTTCCTGTGAACTAAACCATGGTCTAATGCTACACGCTTTGATCACTAAACGTAATAATGACACACTACCGAGTAAACTGGTATCAGTAATCAGAGAAAAATTGGACGGAGTAAGAAAAGAATCCAGATGCGAAGATAATAAGTTACAATTTGATAAAGGAAAATCAAAATCCGCAGCGAAAAGAAGAGCACGACACCTTGAAAAATGTCACAAATGCGGAAAATGGTCACACGAAGGTAAATGTTCAAATAATCAAACCTATTCAAACACCGAATTTGTTACTTTATGCAGAGACGGACCGTTCATATGTTTAGAGGAAAAAACGTTAAATGCTCGAGGTTACGCCTATGTAGCTATGGAAAACCAATTAGTCCGACTATCTTATGAGTGGGCTAGAGCATATCACTAAGAAATATATTTCACAGGTAAGTTTGTACAGTTTTCATTTTTATTTTTATTTTTATTTTTAACCTTTTGATAATAAACGCTAATTTGTTCGCTATAAAGTATTAAATTGGTATTCAATAAAATTAGGTCTTGCGACCGAAATTATTGATATCATACAAAAATGTATTACATCACTGCGAAATTTAACGTTTATTCTTAAGGTATAAATATCTTTAATCAATCAACCCAAAATATTTCAAAAATTCGTCATGAGTTAAATTAGGTCATGGAACCGAAATTACTTTACTGAAAAGAGGGGTGTATATTTTTGATAATATTTGATTGATTAAAGTGGGATAAAAGCCAAAAAGATTTTTAATTTTATTTTTACCATGTTTTTAAAATTAATATATAAATCATAAATTGATATTGTAAACTTTTTAAATCAATATATTTAAGTTTGTAAATATTTGAGAAATTAATATTTTTAATATAAGTTTGTATGTATAAAAACAAAAATATAATTTAAGTTTGGTGTGAATTTTTAAAATATGAATTTTTAATTTTATGCATTTTAAATTTAAGTTTGGTGTGAATTTAAAAAACAAAAATTTACTTTATCTCATTAAGTTAAAAATATGATTTTTAAAATTCGTCGTGAGTTGAAGATTAGGTCATTGAACCGAAATTGCTCTACCCAAGGGAGGGACGAGAACTTTTATTATCATTATTTTTAATCTTATTTAAATTAAAGTATGCCAAAAACATTAAAAAAAAAACCAAAAATCTTTACTTTTAAAATCACGCTCTAAATTGACAAATTTTAAAATTTTGTCGAGGGACGGACTAGGACAACGATCTGAAAAGCCCTCATCCTAAAAAGAAACAAATTTTTAAAATTTTATTAATTTTATGTTTTATTAAGTATAAGGTTTTATTATTAAAAAAAAGCTGAAAGTACTGACACCCATGCGATCGCATGGGATTCTCACTATACCTCCATGCGATCGCATGGAGGTAAAAATCAGGCCAGGTTCAAAAAGGCAGCAGGTCTGTCTTCTCCACAAAAACACACATACATACCCGAAATTCTCTCAAAATCTCACCAAATTTCATCATTTTTCCACCGTAATTCGTCATTTTTCTTGCTCTAATCATGCCTAGATTCTCATTCTTCAGCAAAAAGGTAAAAATTACACCCCTAAACTCTATAAATTCCTTGTTTTTGTGATAATTACCAATATTTTACCTAATGCAATTTTGTTAATTTCTAGTGTAATTAGTGTTAAATTGTTAGTATTTTATGCATGTATAACCTAGATTGATGCTATTTAACATGATTTGAAGCCAAAAACTTCAAAATTTTTAGAAATCTAGGGTTTGTGTTCTTGAGCAACTTGGGGCTTTTTGATATAAACAGGTTATGGCCGATTTTTGTCATGAATTATTGCTTAATTGAGTAGTGTAACATGTTTAAGTAGTTAAATGATCCAAACATTGATCCTAAACATGATTTTTAAAGATTAAAGTGGACTTTTTAGGCGAAAATTCATGAACTTGATTAATTTGATATAATTGCTATTTGAGACTTGTTTAATTGTTAGTAATGACTATTTTGACATTTTATTTGAGTTAAATGCTTATGAACTTTGTCTACATTTCCATATGTGCTTATTTGAAAAAGTATAGAATTGTAAAAATTGTGAAAATGTGTATAAGTTAAATTTTGATTTAACATGTTATTATGATTGTTTTAAGTTGTTATTTTGCTAACACTAATGCATATTTTGTAGTGACCCGAACTTTTTCATGTTTATATATATTAATTGATATTGATATTTACATGATTAAATGTTTCCAACATGTTAAGCAATCAAACTTGTTAAGACTTGATTAATTGAAATATGTTTCATATAGACAATTGACCACCCAAGTTGACCGGTGATTCACGAACGTTAAAACTTGTAAAAACTATACGATGACATATATATGGATATATATATAGTTAACATGATACTATGATAAGTAAACATATCATTAAGTATATTAACAATGAACTACATATGTAAAAACAAGACTACTAACTTAATGATTTTTAAACGAGACATATATGTAACGATTATCGTTGTAAAGACATTTAATGTATATATATCATATTAAGAGATATTCATACATGATAATATCATGATAATATAATAATTTAAAATCTCATTTGATATTATAAACATTGGGTTAACAACATTTAACAAGATCGTTAACCTAAAGGTTTCAAAACAACACTTACATGTAACGACTAACGATGACTTAACGACTCAGTTAAAATGTATATACATGTAGTGTTTTAATATGTATTTATACACTTTTGAAAGACTTCAATACACTTATCAAAATACTTCTACTTAACAAAAATGCTTACAATTACATCCTCGTTCAGTTTCATCAAGAATTCTACTCGTATGCACCCGTATTCGTACTCGTACAATACACAGCTTTTAGATGTATGTACTATTGGTATATACACTCCAATGATCAGCTCTTAGCAGCCCATGTGAGTCACCTAACACATGTGGGAACCATCATTTGGCAACTAGCATGAAATATCTCATAAAATTACAAAAATATGAGTAATCATTCATGACTTATTTACATGAAAACAAAATTACATATCCTTTATATCTAATCCATACACCAACGACCAAAAACACCTACAAACACTTTTATTCTTCAATTTTATTCATCTAATTGATCTCTCTCAAGTTCTATCTTCAATTTCTAAGTGTTCTTCATAAATTCCAAAAGTTCTAGTTTCATAAAATCAAGAATACTTTCAAGTTTGCTAGCTCACTTCCAATCTTGTAAGGTGATCATCCAACCTCAAGAAATCTTTGTTTCTTACAGTAGGTTATCATTCTAATATAAGGTAATAATCATATTCAAACTTTGGTTCAATTTCTATAACTATAACAATCTTATTTCAAGTGATGATCTTACTTGAACTTGTTTTCGTGTCATGATTCTGCTTCAAGAACTTCGAGCCATCCAAGGATCCGTTGAAGCTAAATCCATTTTTCTCTTTTTCAGTAGGTTTATCCAAGGAACTTAAGGTAGTAATGATGTTCATAACATCATTCGATTCATACATATAAAGCTATCTTATTCGAAGGTTTAAACTTGTAATCACTAGAACATAGTTTAGTAATTCTAAACTTGTTCGCAAACAAAAGTTAATCCTTCTAACTTGACTTTTAAAATCAACTAAACACATGTTATATATCTATATGATATGCTAACTTAATGATTTAAAACCTGGAAACACGAAAAACACCGTAAAACCGGATTTACGCCGTCGTAGTAACACCGCGGGCTGTTTTGGGTTAGTTAATTAAAAACTATGATAAACTTTGATTTAAAAGTTGTTATTCTGAGAAAATGATTTTTATTATGAACATGAAACTATATCCAAAAATTATGGTTAAACTCAAAGTGAAAGTATGTTTTCTAAAATGGTCATCTAGACGTCGTTCTTTCGACTGAAATGACTACCTTTACAAAAATGACTTGTAACTTATTTTTTCGACTATAAACCTATACTTTTTCTGTTTAGATTCATAAAATAGAGTTAAATATGAAACCATAGCAATTTGATTCACTCAAAACGGATTTAAAATGAAGAAGTTATGGGTAAAACAAGATTGGATAATTTTTCTCATTTTAGCTACGTGAAAATTGGTAACAAATCTATTCCAACCATAACTTAATCAACTTGTATTGTATATTATGTAATCTTGAGATACCATAGACACGTATACAATGTTTCGACCTATCATGTCGACACATCTATATATATTTCGGAACAACCATAGACACTCTATATGTGAATGTTGGAGTTAGCTATACAGGGTTGAGGTTGATTCCAAAATATATATAGTTTGAGTTGTGATCAATACTGAGATACATATACACTGGGTCGTGGATTGATTCAAGATAATATTTATCGATTTATTTCTGTACATCTAACTGTGGACAACTAGTTGTAGGTTACTAACGAGGACAGCTGACTTAATAAACTTAAAACATCAAAATATATTAAAAGTGTTGTAAATATATTTTGAACATACTTTGATATATATGTATATATTGTTATAGGTTCGTGAATCAACCAGTGGCCAAGTCTTACTTCCCGACGAAGTAAAAATCTGTGAAAGTGAGTTATAGTCCCACTTTTAAAATCTAATATTTTTGGGATGAGAATACATGCAGGTTTTATAAATGATTTACAAAATAGACACAAGTACGTGAAACTACATTCTATGGTTGAATTATCGAAATCGAATATGCCCCTTTTTATTAAGTCTGGTAATCTAAGAATTAGGGAACAGACACCCTAATTGACGCGAATCCTAAAGATAGATCTATTGGGCCTAACAAACCCCATCCAAAGTACCGGATGCTTTAGTACTTCGAAATTTATATCATATCCGAAGGGTGTCCCGGAATGATGGGGATATTCTTATATATGCATCTTGTTAATGTCGGTTACCAGGTGTTCACCATATGAATGATTTTTATCTCTATGTATGGGATGTGTATTGAAATATGAAATCTTGTGGTCTATTATTATGATTTGATATATATAGGTTAAACCTATAACTCACCAACATTTTTGTTGACGTTTTAAGCATGTTTATTCTCAGGTGATTATTAAGAGCTTCCGCTGTCGCATACTTAAATAAGGACGAGATTTGGAGTCCATGCTTGTATGATATTGTGTAAAAACTGCATTCAAGAAACTTATTTTGTTGTAACATATTTGTATTGTAAACCATTATGTAATGGTCGTGTGTAAACAGGATATTTTAGATTATCATTATTTGATAATCTACGTAAAGCTTTTTAAACCTTTATTGATGAAATAAAGGTTATGGTTTGTTTTAAAATGAATGCAGTCTTTGAAAAACATCTCATATAGAGGTCAAAACCTCGCAACGAAATCAATTAATATGGAACGTTTTTAATCAATAAGAACGGGACATTTCAGTTGGTATCCGAGCGTTGGTCTTAGAGAACCAGAATTTTGCATTAGTGTGTCTTATCTAGTTTGTTAGGATGCATTAGTGAGTCTGGACTTCGACCGTGTTTACTTGAAAAATGATTGCTTAACAAATTTTGTTGGAAACTATATATTTTTAACATGTGAATATTATGTGATATATTAATCTCTTAACACGTTTGATATTATGTGATAGATGTCTACCTCTAGAACAAGTCCCATTGACTCACCTAATAATAATGAAGAGTCAAATGTAAATTAGAATGATTCGTGGACTGATTCACAAGTTCCCGAAGAGGAACCGGAAGAAGAGTCGGAACCGGAAGAAGAATCGGAACCGGATGAAGAAATAGAACAGGTGGGGGAAATAATAAAACGGTTAAGTAAAAGAAAATCCTCAACCAACCGACCAAGGTTAATTATGGTCAATGGTGTTTCCGCCAAGGAAGCAAAATATTGGGAGGATTACCAATTCTCCGATGAATCGGATTCCGACGAGAATTCCGATGATGTTATAGAAATTACCCCAACTGAATTTAAAAAGGCAAAAGAAAATCATAAGGGAAAGGGCATAAAAATAGAGAAATCTAATTCTAACCCCGATGAACTTTATATGTATCGTCAACCCCCGAAGTCCTTAAGTTGTAACAATGACCCGGGAACCTCTAAACCACCAGGTTTTTCTAAACCAATGTGGATAACGACGGCTCGTATTATAGGAACATCATATATCCCTAGAAACTTGGCAAAACGAACCAAAACCGAAGAAGAAGAAACAAGCGAGTCGGAATAAGATAGTTGTATTCGTGTGGTGTAATATATGTAATATAGTGTGCTTATGCTTTATGATATATATAAAAATTGCTTGTATTAATAAGTATTTTTTTTTATGAATCTAACTCTTGTCTATTTTACAGTTTAAAAACACAAAATGGATAGACAACCCAATATTTTAAGAGACCTACCCGGAGACATGATTGATGAAATCTTGTCTAGAGTCAGCCAGAATTCCTCGGCACAACTATTTAAGGCGAGATCAGTTTGTAAGACATTCGAAGAACGTTCCAAGAGTGTCTTGGTTTATAAGAGACTTTCGTTTGAAAGATGGGGGATATCACATTGGGAAACCCATAAGTTACGATGTGTTTACTTTGACGCATATATTGCGGGGAACCCAAATGCTATTTTACGCAACGGGTTAAGAAATTATTTTGACTCAATATATCCGAATATTGGACTTCGTGATTTAGAAAAAGCGGCTAACATGCAACATAAAGAAGCATGTTATGCTTACGGATTAGTAATGTTCGCTTCTCACTAAAGTGAGAACAAGAACATCGGGCTACAACTATTAAACAAAACGTTTCCACAAGTGACGGAGTCGGTAATTGGGGTAAGAAATGAGGTTTTTAGATTATTACGGGACTGTTGGACATTACGTAACCCTCGTCCCTTTGACGACGTTACAACACGTTGTCTTATCAACGGCCATAATGGTTATGTTCCACAAGACCAAGGATGGGAAGTAGTCCTAGTAAAACCAGAATGCATGACTTGTTTCTGGACGTATGAATTACGTGTCTTTATTGCCTTTGCTGAACGACTTGTGTACTAGCTAGAATTATCTTCACAACTATCTTGTATCAAAGTTATTGTGTGCTATATTTCATGCTTTATGTAAAATAAGCGGTATTGTAAGTTTGTAAAATATTGTATAAAAGTTTGAACGCGAAATATTATTATAATCAGTTTTTCATATAGAATTGTAGTAGTTGAATTGTATATTAGCTACTAAGTATGAACTTAACGGGTAGGTACTACCCGAATTTAAACTTATAAAACGCTAATATGAAGAAAAAGCTTTTATAAATGAGTTCATATTATGCTACGAAATACTATTAACTACTCTTAATATTCTGTATGATTAACTTGTTCCATTTGACTATTTTGAAGGAAATGGCACCGACTACTCGACACACCGTGAATATGAATGAAGAGGAATTCCGTACTTTTCTAGCTTCAAACATAGCCGCAGTACAGGCTGCGCTACATACCAACAATAACCTTGGACCTAGCAGTACAGGAAATCGTGTAGGATGCACCTACAAAGAATTCACTACCTGCAAACCTTTGGAATTTGATGGAACCGAAGGACCGATCGGATTGAAACGGTGGACCGAGAAGGTCGAATCGGTGTTTGCCATAAGTAAGTGTACTGAAGAGGACAAAGTGAAGTACGCTACGCATACCTTCACAGGTTCTGCATTAACATGGTGGAATACCTATCTAGAGCAAGTGGGACAAGACGATGCGTACGCACTACCATGGTCAGCATTCAAGCACTTGATGAACGAGAAATACCGTCCCAGAACCGAGGTCAATAAGCTCAAGACAGAACTTAGAGGGTTACGAACCCAAGGATTTGATATTACCACGTACGAAAGACGATTCACAGAATTGTGCCTATTGTGTCCGGGAGCATTCGAAGATGAGGAAGAGAAGATCGACGCGTTTGTGAAAGGATTACCGGAAAGAATCCAAGAAGATATAAGTTCACACGAGCCCGCCTCCATACAACAGGCATGTAGAATGGCTCACAAACTAGTGAACCAGATTGAAGAAAGAATTAAAGAACAGACTGCTGAAGAGGCCAATGTGAAGCAAGTCAAAAGAAAGTGGGAGGAAAACGGTGATAAGAATCACCAATACAACAACAACAGCAATTTCAACAATAATCGCAACAATTATCCCAACAATCGCAACATCAATCGCAACTACAATAAACGGCCCAACAACAACAACAACAACAACAACAACAACAACTACAACAATCATCCCAACAACAATAATAACCGCAACAACAACAACAATCAGAAGCAGCTATGTCAAAGGTGTGAAAAGTATCACTCGGGGTTCTGCACCAAATTTTGCAACAAGTGTAAAAGAAATGGTCATAGCGCGACGAAGTGTGAGGTCTACGGACCAGGGGTTAACAAAACGAAAGGAACAAATGGTGTCGGAACGAGTAATGTAACATCCGTGTTACATCCGTCCCACATCGGTTGGAGAGGGGAACGAAGCATGCCTTATAAGGGTGTGGATACCTTTCCTAGCATGACGCGTTTTGGGACCACAAGCGCAGCAGATCCCATGAGAACTCTGCAGTTAAGCGTGCTCAGGCGAGAGCACTACTAGGATGGGTGACCTCCTGGGAAAGTGTTCGTCGTGTGTGGTCGCCAAGAAAAATCCGTGAGCAACCTACGGGGGAGATAAGGGTACGTCCCTATCTCTGCAAAGCGGACAATATCATGCTACGGGGAACGTTTTACCTGGGGTGTTACAGATGGTATCAGAGCCAGGCCCCGGACCAAACGTGCACAGCGGGGACGCTGTGTCCCATTAGGGGGGAGGATTGTAACATCCGTGTTACATCCGTCCCACATCGGTTGGAGAGGGGAACGAAGCATGCCTTATAAGGGTGTGGATACCTTTCCTAGCATGACGCGTTTTGGGACCACAAGCGCAGCAGATCCCATGAGAACTCTGCAGTTAAGCGTGCTCAGGCGAGAGCACTACTAGGATGGGTGACCTCCTGGGAAAGTGTTCGTCGTGTGTGGTCGCCAAGAAAAATCCGTGAGCAACCTACGGGGGAGATAAGGGTACGTCCCTATCTCTGCAAAGCGGACAATATCATGCTACGGGGAACGTTTTACCTGGGGTGTTACAAGTAATGGCGGAGCAAGTAGTGTCGGAGCAAGTTATGCCAATGTAGTTTGTTATAAATGTGGAAAATTGGGCCACATTATTAGAAATTGCCCGAACCAGGAGAACACGAATGGACAAGGCCGCGGAAGAGTTTTCAATATTAATGCGGCAGAGGCACAGGAATACCCGGAGCTTGTTACGGGTACGTTTCTTATTGACAATAAATCTGCTTACGTTTTATTTGATTCGGGTGCGGATAGAAGCTATATGAGTAGAGATTTTTGTGCTAAATTAAGTTGTCCATTGACGCCTTTGGATAGTAAATTTTTACTCGAATTAGCAAATGGTAAATTAATTTCAGCAGATAATATATGTCGGAATCGAGAAATTAAACTGGTTAGCGAAACATTTATGATTGATTTGATACCAGTAGAGTTAGGGAGTTTTGATGTGATAATCGGTATGGACTGGTTGAAAGAAGTGAAAGCAGAGATTGTTTGTTACAAAAATGCAATTCGCATTATACGAGAAAAAGGAAAACCCTTAATGGTGTACGGAGAAAAGGGCAACACGAAGCTACATCTTATTAGTAATTTGAAGGCACAAAAACTAATAAGAAAAGGTTGCTATACTGTTCTAGAACACGTCGAGAAAGTACAAACTGAAGAAAAGAGCATCAATGATGTTCCCGTGGCAAAAGAATTTCCCGATGTATTTCTGAAAGAATTACCGGGATTACCCCCACATCGATCCGTTGAATTTCAAATAGATCTTGTACCGGGAGCTGCACCAATAGCTCGTGCTCCTTACAGACTCGCACCCAGCGAGATGAAAGAACTGCAAAGCCAATTACAAGAACTTTTAGAGCATGGTTTCATTCAACCAAGCACATCACCGTGGGGAGCTCCTGTTTTGTTTGTCAAGAAGAAAGATGGTACATTCAGGTTGTGTATCGACTACCGAGAGTTGAACAAACTTACCATCAAGAACCGCTACCCACTACCGAGAATCGACGACTTATTTGATCAACTAGAAGGCTCGTCTGTTTATTCAAAGATTGACTTACGTTCCGGGTATCATCAAATGCGGGTGAAAGAAGATGATATTCCAAAGACTGCTTTCAGAACACGTTACGGTCATTACGAGTTTATGGTCATGCCGTTTGGTTTAACTAATGCACCAGCTGTGTTCATGGACCTTATGAACCGAGTGTGTGGACCATACCTTGACAAGTTTGTCATTGTTTTCATCGATGACATACTTATTTACTCAAAGAATGATCAAGAGCACGAAGAACATTTGAGAAAAGTGCTAGAAGTATTGAGGACAGAAAAACTGTACGCTAAGTTTTCAAAGTGTGCATTTTGGTTGGAAGAAGTTCAATTCCTCGGTCACATAGTGAACAAAGAAGGTATTAAGGTGGATCCGGCAAAGATAGAAACTGTTGAAAAGTGGGAAACCCCGAAAACTCCGAAACACATACGCCAGTTTTTAGGACTAGCTGGTTACTATAGAAGGTTCATCCAAGACTTTTCCAGAATAGCAAAACCCTTGACTGCATTAACGCATAAAGGGAAGAAATTTGAATGGAAGGATGAACAAGAGAAAGCATTTCAGTTATTGAAGAAAAAGCTAACTACAGCACCTATATTGTCATTGCCTGAAGGGAATGATGATTTTGTGATTTATTGTGACGCATCAAAGCAAGGTCTCGGTTGTGTATTAATGCAACGAACGAAGGTGATTGCTTATGCCTCTAGATAATTGAAGATTCACGAGAAAAATTATACGACGCATGATTTGGAATTAGGCGCGGTTGTTTTTGCATTAAAGACTTGGAGGCACTACTTATATGGGGTCAAAAGTATTATATATACCGACCACAAAAGTCTTCAACACATATTTAATCAGAAACAACTGAATATGAGGCAGCGTAGGTGGATTGAATTATTGAATGATTACGACTTTGAGATTCGTTACCACCCGGGGAAGGCAAATGTGGTAGCCAATGCCTTGAGCAGGAAGGACAGAGAACCCATTCGAGTAAAATCTATGAATATAATGATTCATAATAACCTTACTACTCAAATAAAGGAGGCGCAACAAGGAGTTTTAAAAGAGGGAAATTTAAAGGATGAAATACCCAAAGGATCGGAGAAGCATCTTAATATTCGGGAAGACGGAACCCGGTATAGGGCTGAAAGGATTTGGGTACCAAAATTTGGAGATATGAGAGAAATGGTACTTAGAGAAGCTCATAAAACCAGATACTCAATACATCCTGGAATAGGGAAGATGTACAAGGATCTCAAGAAACATTTTTGGTGGCCGGGTATGAAAGCCGATGTTGCTAAATATGTAGGAGAATGTTTGACGTGTTCTAAGGTCAAAGCTGAGCATCAGAAACCATCAGGTCTACTTCAACAACCCGAAATCCCAGAATGGAAATGGGAAAACATTACCATGGATTTCATCACTAAATTGCCAAGGACTGCAAGTGGTTTTGATACTATTTGGGTAATAGTTAATCGTCTCACCAAATCAGCACACTTCCTGCCAATAAGAGAAGATGACAAGATGGAGAAGTTAGCACGACTGTATTTGAAGGAAGTCGTCTCCAGACATGGAATACCAATCTCTATTATCTCTGATAGGGATGGCAGATTTATTTCAAGATTCTGGCAGACATTACAGCAAGCATTAGGAACTCGTCTAGACATGAGTACTGCCTATCATCCACAAACTGATGGGCAGAGTGAAAGGACGATACAAACGCTTGAAGACATGCTACGAGCATGTGTTATTGATTTCAGAAACAGTTGGGATCGACATCTACCGTTAGCAGAATTTTCCTACAACAACAGCTACCATTCAAGCATTGAGATGGCGCCGTTTGAAGCACTTTATGGTAGAAAGTGCAGGTCTCCGATTTGTTGGAGTGAAGTGGGGGATAGACAGATTACGGGTCCGGAGATTATACAAGAAACTACAGAGAAGATCATCCAAATTCAACAACGGTTGAAAACCGCCCAAAGTCAACAAAAGAGCTACGCTGACATTAAAAGAAAAGATATAGAATTTGAAATTGGAGAGATGGTCATGCTTAAAGTTGCACCTTGGAAAGGCGTTGTTCGATTTGGTAAACGAGGGAAATTAAATCCAAGGTATATTGGACCATTCAAGATTATTGATCGTGTCGGACCAGTAGCTTACCGACTTGAGTTACCTCAACAACTCGCGGCTGTACATAACACTTTCCACGTCTCGAATTTGAAGAAATGTTTTGCTAAAGAAGATCTCACTATTCCGTTAGATGAAATCCAAATCAACGAAAAACTTCAATTCATCGAAGAACCCGTCGAAATAATGGATCGTGAGGTTAAAAGACTTAAGCAAAACAAGATACAAATTATTAAGGTTCGATGGAATGCTCGTAGAGGACCCGAGTTCACCTGGGAGCGTGAAGATCAGATGAAGAAGAAATACCCGCATCTTTTTCCAGAAGATTCGTCAACACCTTCAACAGCTTAAAATTTCGGGACGAAATTTATTTAACGGGTAGGTACTGTAGTGACCCGAACTTTTCCATGTTTATATATATTAATTGATATTGATATTTACATGATTAAATGTTTCCAACATGTTAAGCAATCAAACTTGTTAAGACTTGATTAATTGAAATATGTTTCATATAGACAATTGACCACCCAAGTTGACCGGTGATTCACGAACGTTAAAACTTGTAAAAACTATACGATGACATATATATGGATATATATATATAGTTAACATGATACTATGATAAGTAAACATATCATTAAGTATATTAACAATGAACTACATATGTAAAAACAAGACTACTAACTTAATGATTTTTAAACGAGACATATATGTAACGATTATCGTTGTAAAGATATTTAATGTATATATATCATATTAAGAGATATTCATACATGATAATATCATGATAATATAATAATTTAAAATCTCATTTGATATTATAAACATTGGGTTAACAACATTTAACAAGATCGTTAACCTAAAGGTTTCAAAACAACACTTACATGTAACGACTAACGATGACTTAACGACTCAGTTAAAATGTATATACATGTAGTGTTTTAATATGTATTTATACACTTTTTAAAGACTTCAATACACTTATCAAAATACTTCTACTTAAAAAAAATGCTTACAATTACATCCTCGTTCAGTTTCATCAAGAATTCTACTCGTATGCACCCGTATTCGTACTCGTACAATACACAGCTTTTAGATGTATGTACTATTGGTATATACACTCCAATGATCAGCTCTTAGCGGCCCATGTGAGTCACCTAACACATGTGGGAACCATCATTTGGCAACTAGCATGAAATATCTCATAAAATTACAAAAATATGAGTAATCATTCATGACTTATTTACATGAAAACAAAATTACATATCCTTTATATCTAATCCATACACCAACGACCAAAAAAACCTACAAACACTTTCATTCTTCAATTTTATTCATCTAATTGATCTCTCTCAAGTTCTATCTTCAAGTTCTAAGTGTTCTTCATAAATTCCAAAAGTTCTAGTTTCATAAAATCAAGAATACTTTCAAGTTTGCTAGCTCACTTCCAATCTTGTAAGGTGATCATCCAACCTCAAGAAATCTTTGTTTCTTACAGTAGGTTATCATTCTAATATAAGGTAATAATCATATTCAAACTTTGGTTCAATTTCTATAACTATAACAATCTTATTTCAAGTGATGATCTTACTTGAACTTGTTTTCGTGTCATGATTCTGCTTCAAGAACTTCGAGCCATCCAAGGATCCGTTGAAGCTAAATCCATTTTTCTCTTTTTCAGTAGGTTTATCCAAAGAACTTAAGGTAGTAATGATGTTCATAACATCATTCGATTCATACATATAAAGCTATCTTATTCGAAGGTTTAAACTTGTAATCACTAGAACATAGTTTAGTAATTCTAAACTTGTTCGCAAACAAAAGTTAATCCTTCTAACTTGACTTTTAAAATCAACTAAACACATGTTATATATCTATATGATATGCTAACTTAATGATTTAAAACCTGGAAACACGAAAAACACCGTAAAACCGGATTTACGCCGTCGTAGTAACACCGCGGGCTGTTTTGGGTTAGTTAATTAAAAACTATGATAAACTTTGATTTAAAAGTTGTTATTCTGAGAAAATGATTTTTATTATGAACATGAAACTATATCCAAAAATTATGGTTAAACTCAAAGTGAAAGTATGTTTTCTAAAATGGTCATCTAGACGTCGTTCTTTCGACTGAAATGACTACCTTTACAAAAATGACTTGTAACTTATTTTTCCGACTATAAACCTATACTTTTTCTGTTTAGATTCATAAAATAGAGTTCAATATGAAACCATAGCAATTTGATTCACTCAAAACGGATTTAAAATGAAGAAGTTATGGGTAAAACAAGATTGGATAATTTTTCTCATTTTAGCTACGTGAAAATTGGTAACAAATCTATTCCAACCATAACTTAATCAACTTGTATTGTATATTATGTAATCTTGAGATACCATAGACACGTATACAATGTTTCGACCTATCATGTCGACACATCTATATATATTTCGGAACAACCATAGACACTCTATATGTGAATGTTGGAGTTAGCTATACAGGGTTGAGGTTGATTCCAAAATATATATAGTTTGAGTTGTGATCAATACTGAGATACGTATACACTGGGTCGTGGATTGATTCAAGATAATATTTATCGATTTATTTCTGTACATCTAACTGTGGACAACTAGTTGTAGGTTACTAACGAGGACAGCTGACTTAATAAACTTAAAACATCAAAATATATTAAAAGTGTTGTAAATATATTTTGAACATACTTTGATATATATGTATATATTGTTATAGGTTCGTGAATCAACCAGTGGCCAAGTCTTACTTCCCGACGAAGTAAAAATCTGTGAAAGTGAGTTATAGTCCCACTTTTAAAATCTAATATTTTTGGGATGAGAATACATGCAGGTTTTATAAATGATTTACAAAATAGACACAAGTACGTGAAACTACATTCTATGGTTGAATTATCGAAATTGAATATGCCCCTTTTTATTAAGTCTGGTAATCTAAGAATTAGGGAACAGACACCCTAATTGACGCGAATCCTAAAGATAGATCTATTGGGCCTAACAAACCCCATCCAAAGTACCGGATGCTTTAGTACTTCGAAATTTATATCATATCCGAAGGGTGTCCCGGAATGATGGGGATATTCTTATATATGCATCTTGTTAATGTCGGTTACCAGGTGTTCACCATATGAATGATTTTTATCTCTATGTATGGGATGTGTATTGAAATATGAAATCTTGTGGTCTATTATTATGATTTGATATATATAGGTTAAACCTATAACTCACCAACATTTTTGTTGACGTTTTAAGCATGTTTATTCTCAGGTGATTATTAAGAGCTTCCGCTGTCGCATACTTAAATAAGGACGAGATTTGGATTCCATGCTTGTATGATATTGTGTAAAAACTGCATTCAAGAAACTTATTTTGTTGTAACATATTTGTATTGTAAACCATTATGTAATGGTCGTGTGTAAACAGGATATTTTAGATTATCATTATTTGATAATCTACGTAAAGCTTTTTAAACCTTTATTGATGAAATAAAGGTTATGGTTTGTTTTAAAATGAATGCAGTCTTTGAAAAACGTCTCATATAGAGGTCAAAACCTCGCAACGAAATCAATTAATATGGAACGTTTTTAATCAATAAGAACGGGACATTTCATATTTGGATGCACAAATTTTGTGTTTAATGTGTTTTGCAGAAAGCCGATACTGGAGGTTCAGGAGCATCATCATCTAGACGACCTGCTCCAGCACCAGAACCAGAACCAGAAATGCAACACGAGCCAGAACCCGAACAAGAACCACAACAGAAACCACAACAACAGCCTGATCAACACGTACCTTATTATGATCCGGTACAGTTTGTTAATGAATTCATATTATTCCCGATGAGGCCACCAGTAGAATTCCCAACAATTCCTGAGCACACTTTGCATCCTAATCTGAGATTTGATAGAAGATGGAGAGATTACGAGACATATCAAAGGAACAAATTCAAATTGGTAACAAAAAACGTAGAGGTGCCAAGGGTAATCGATTGGGATCCTTTGGAGAGAGTTCAGCTAGCTAATAGAGTCAGAATGCTACTGATTCAGAGGAACGGGAACTCTTCTTTTACAAATTGGGAACGTCTTTTCACCATTCGTAGGCCTGTATATAAGGAATGGTGTGTTGAGTTGATGAGTACTGTATCACTTGATACAAATATAGTTAGAATAGATGATAGAAGATTTCTTAGGTTTATCCTTGGCGGTAGGATGTACAGAATGTCCATGCTGGACATGGCCAGGGCTTTACAGATAAATACTCCTGGAGAGTTGCTACTACCCGATTGTACAAATTTGATTCATTATGGTGAAAGGGTAGATAGCAACTTTGACGCTGACGCCATTTGGAGGCGTATGTCACATTTTGATGTTTTTACACGAGTGGGAGGACACTCCTATACACATATTGACAGAGTCGAGCTTCATGTGATTCATAGATTTTTGGCTAACTCGATTACACAAAGAGGTCACAATAAGGAGAAACTGACCTTACATGATTTATTTTACCTAAAGTGTATTCGGGACCCGAGAAGCTTTGTTAATATCCCTTACTGTGTTGGTTTTTATTTATCTAAAATGGTAGAAGGAATGCAGGAAGGGAGTATAATAGGAGGAGGTATTTTTGTTACTCTCATTGGAGAGTATTTAGGTGTTGATAAGAACCAAGGGGGTCCATTACAACTTTGTAGAGAACAGGATGAGACCATAGGATTGAGGGTTTATGTAGGTGCTAAGGTATTGAAAAGTAGACGTAACCAGGCACTTCCCTATGAAGGTAATCATCCACAGGTAGAAAGGAGTTCAGACGAAGAAATGGAGGAAGCGGAAGACATCAGGGATGTCATTCGAGATGCTATTCTTGACGTCCACGTTCGTATAGATGATGAATCAATGACGAGCGCGGCCAGACATAGTATGTACGAGCAGTGGAACTCCGAGAGAGTATACGAGGATTATAGTCGATGCCAACACGATAGCTGGTTAGTTCATCAGCACCAAATCATGAGCCAGCTATCATATCAAGTACCAAATAATTACGTGCCTACACAACCTGCTTATTTTCCGCCACACAGCCCCGAGATCTGACCACCCTTTAACCGGTATGACTATAACCAAGCCTATCAGGACACCTATAACCAACAATGGAACCCACCTAACGAGATGAACTGGAACCCCTATCCTGACTGATTTGGTTCCATTTGGTTATTTTTATGATTTTTATGTTTTTATCTTTTTACTTTTTCATGTTTAAACTTATGTTATTGGATATATTTGTGTAATTTTTATCATTTTTATTATTATTGTGTACTAATATTTCACATTTAGGATTTGAAAGTGGGATATTAAGTCCCATTTCAAATTGCCATGCATGTTTATATTTGTATGTATGTATATTGTCGATTGTACAAAACAGGGTAAAACAACGCATTTTCAAAGACTGGCATTAAGTTCAGCAAAAGCAACTAATTTTGACGACAAGATGAAAAATAAATGTGATGTAACAACAAGACGAAATGAACAAATGATATGCACCATTTATCATTCAGCAAACAAACGCCAATATGTTTGGAAACTTTGGTAAAATTTAATCATTTTTCTGCGCTAATCACCCTCAATAATTTAAATTGTTACTGATTTCTTGCAAATGAGGGCATTGCAAGATCTTAATTGTGGGAAGGGGTTAAATTCTTTCGAAATTTTAAAATTTTTACTTTATACACTTGGTTACCATTAAAAATACTAGTAACGCAGTAGTTGTATTAGAATCTGATGCTCTCTGATAATAAAGAACAGCCCTAGTCTTATATACTGACTACCAATTCTAGTAAAATTTTTCAAAATTTTCAATTAAATGAACTCAAAATCAAGTTTATACATATTTATGAACGATAAAACTAGGTGTTAACACCGAAATTATTGTTACCTCAGAAAGGACATAAATTGAGAAACAAACCAAAATGTTAGAATTCATTTAAAATGGAATAGAGGACAATAAAAAGGAAAATAAAAGCCAAGTGTGGGAAAATTACCAAGTTATTTTAAACATATGTCACATATTTCTGTAACAAATAATTAAAGATACTTTTGCTTTAGACTAAACTAAACAGTTTTACCCGATTTACTGTAAGAAAGATGGATCTACACGATGAATCAATTCCATCATTAAAAGGAAGTAAAGTCTTTCAAAAAATAAACGCGCTTCTTGATTTAGGTCATGAAGTTGTCGTTCAGACCAGTTGTAGGTTGACGAAAAATCTAGAAAAGTCATCACTAAAATCAGCAGGAAATCCACGGACCTCAGCATCAAACAGGGTCGCCAAGTGGTCAGACTTATCCTAACCATGAGAGGATCTGTCTTGTAAAATGGGGAGGATGCCGTGCAAATTAGCTTGATAAAACTAATGAATCAGATCCCCAGAAAGGATAATCTCCTTAAAGATCAAAAATCAGCTTTTAAGACTGATATTACTCAATCCTAGAGATTGACCTTAAAGATTGAGAATTACAAACTCATGGAATTCAATGATATCTAAACTCGAGCTTGAACGAGAAAATATTTTGATCAAAATTACAAACCGATTTGTTTTCTAAAAACCCATTTTCAATGCATTCATTACCATTGAACGTAAAATCCTAGGAATTCACCTGGAATTCATTAGGTCACCTGAACCAAATCGGGTGTCAACCGTAAGAACGATGGTTGCATGGCATGGTCAAAGACAGGACCTTGTGCCAGACCGAAAAATTATAAGGGTGAGCTTTACTATTGCTCCTACCAAGGATAGTAATTGTGTCCGACACGTTATAAGACCATAATTAAAAGCATGTCAGGGGACATTGCCTTAACAGTTGCTTGTTCAACGCTTTCCTTTACAACCGGACGGTAGTTTACCGAAAAGTAATATTCGGAACAAGTAAACTGGACGTGTTGCTTTCCCAATACAAGGTTAGCAAGTGGGTGACACAAAACCACAAGTTTTGAGCTAAAGTTTTCAAATCTGAAACCCACCAAACCCACAAAAAGAATTTGCAAACACCGGTGAAGGGTTATTCTGGAAAACTTATCTAGGGTAAAAGCTAGAATGAAATTTTCAAAAGATCAAATGTTTTCATAAAGATCCTATTTCTTTAAGGATCTAAATTTTTATAAGTCATGTGGGACTGTAAACCACATCGTTACTACCATTGTTTATACCGCCGTAAAGAAATCACTGATGTACAAAGTGTGAAGAATAAAGAAGTGATTCTAGTATTTCAAGACTATATTGCTTGAGGACAAGCAACGCTCAAGTGTGGGAATATTTGATAATGCTAAAAACGAACATATATTTCATAGCATTATTCCTCAAGAAAGACAAGCTTTTAGTTGCAATTGTTCTATTTACAAGTGATATTCGTTTAAATAATAAAAGGTAAAGACAAAAGACAGATTCGATGAATTGAAGACTCAAACGACCAAAAAGCTCAAAAATACAAAATACAATCAAAGAGGTTCCAATTATTGATAAGAAATGTCTCGAAATTACAAGAGTACAAGATTCAAAACGCAAAGTACAAGTTATTAAATTATACGCAAGGACGTTCGAAAATCCGGAACCGGGACCAGAGTCAACTCTCAACGCTCGACGCAACGGACTAAAAATTACAAGTCAACGGAGTACAAGAATATAATATAATATATATATATAATTAAATTTAATTATATATATATTATATTATATAATAAATAAATAAGCAGCCCACGTTTTTGTAGACTTTTGAGCCTCCCCAGCTGACCATGCGATCGCATGAGCCTGAAGGGTAAAGCTCATGCGATCGCATGAGCACCTTTTCCAGCCCACATGCTCTATAAAAACGAGTGTTTGGTTCATCAATATCCATCAATCTCTCTATCTAAAAGTATTATATATATATATATATTATAATTTTAATTTTAATTTTAATTTTAATTTCTAATAATAAGGGTATGTTAGCGAATGTTGTAAGGGTGTAAGTCGAAATTCTGTCCGTGTAACGCTACGCTATTTTTAATCATTGTAAGTTATGTTCAACCTTTTTAATTTAATGTCTCGTAGCTAAGTTATTATTATACTTATTTAAAACGAAGTAATCATGATGTTGGGCTAAATATTAAAATTGGGTAATTGGGCTTTGTACCATAATTGGAGTTTGGACAAAAGAACGACACTTGTGGAAATTAGACTATGGACTATTAATGGGCTTTATATTTGTTTAACTAAATGATAGTTTGTTAATTTTAATATAAAGATTTACAATTGGACGTCCCTATAAATAACCATATACACTTGATCGGACACGATGGGCGGGGTATTTATATGTAAGAATAATCGTTCATTTAACCGGACACGGGAATGAATTAATAGTCTATGGAATTATTAAAACAGGGGTGAAATTATGTACAAGGACACTTGGCATAATTGATAACAAAGTATTAAAACATTGGGTTACACGCAGTCGATAACCTGGTGTAATTACTAAACAAAGTAATAAAACCTTGTTACAGTTTAAGTCCCCAATTAGTTAGAATATTTGACTTCGGGTATAAGGATAATTTGACGAGGACACTCGCACCTTAAATTTATGACCGATGGACTGTTATGGACAAAAACCAGACGGACATATTAAATAATCCAGGACAAAGGACAATTAACCCATGGGCATAAAACTAAAATCAACACGTCAAACATCATGATTACGGAAGTTTAAATAAGCATAATTCTTTTATTTCATATTTAATTTCCTTTATTTTATATTTAATTGCACTTCTAATTATCGCACTTTTATTTATTGTTATTGTATTTTATTGCACTTTTAATTATCGTACTTTTTAATTATCGCAATTTTATTTTATCGCACTTTTATTTATCGCAATTTCGTTATCGTTATTTACTTTACGCTTTAAATTAAGTTATATTTATTTTTAATATTTTACATTAGGTTTTAACTGCGACTAAAGTTTTTAAAATCGACAAACCGGTCATTAAACGGTAAAAACCCCCCTTTTATAATAATAATATTACTTATATATATATTTGTATTTTTATAAATTAAACTAATATAGCGTTAAACTTTGTTTAAAAGATTCCCTGTGGAACGAACCGGACTTACTAAAAACTACACTACTGTACGATTAGGTACACTGCCTATAAGTGTTGTAGCAAGGTTTAAGTATATCCCATTTTTAAATAAATAAATATCTTGTGTAAAATTGTATCGTATTTAATAGTATTTCGTTATAAAAATAAAGCTATTTCATATACACCTCGCATAACATCATGTATATACATTTTAATTGAGTCGTTAAGTCATCGTTAGTAGTTACATGTAAGTGTTGTTTTGAAACCTTTAGGTTAACGATCTTGTTAAATGTTGTTAACCCATTGTTTATTAAATCAAATGAGATGTTAAATTATTACATTATCATGATATCATGATGTATTAATATATCTTAATATGATATATATACATTAAATGTCGTTACAACGATAATCGTTACATATATGTCTCGTTTCAAAATCATTAAGTTAGTAGTCTTGTTTTTACATATATAGTTCATTGCTAATATACTTAATGATATGTTTACTTATCATAATATCATGTTAACTATATATATATATATATCCATATATATGTCATCATATAGTTTTTACAAGTTTTAACGTTCGTGAATCGCCGGTCAACTTGGGTGGTCAATTGTCTATATGAAACCTATTTCAATTAATCAAGTCTTAACAAGTTTGATTTCTTAACATGTTGGAAACACTTAATCATGTAAATAACAATTTCATTTAATAAATATATAAACATGGAAAAGTTCGGGTCACTACAGTACCTACCCGTTAAATAAATTTCGTCCCGAAATTTTAAGCAGTAGGAGGTGTTGACGTATCTTCTGGAAATAAATGCGGGTATTTATTCTTCATCTGATCTTCTTGTTCCTAGGTGAACTTGGGCCCTCTACGAGCATTCCATCGAACCTTAACAATTGGTATCTTGTTTTGCTTAAGTCTTTTAACCTCACGATCCATTATTTCGACGGGTTCTTCGATGAATTGAAGTTTTTCGTTGATTTGGATTTCATCTAACGGAATAGTGAGATCTTCTTTAGAAAAACATTTTTTTAAATTCGAGACGTGAAAAGTGTTATGTACAGTCGCGAGTTGTTGAGGTAACTCAAGTCGGTAAGCTACTGGTCCGACACGATCAATAATCTTGAATGGTCCAATATACCTTGGATTTAATTTCCCTCGTTTACGAAATCGAACAACACCTTTCCAAGGTGCAACCTTAAGCATGACCATCTCTCCAATTTCAAATTCTATATCTTTTCTTTTAATGTCGGCGTAGCTCTTTTGTCGACTTTGGGCGGTTTTCAACCGTTGTTTAATTTGGATGATCTTCTCGGTAGTTTTTTGTATTATCTCCGGACCCGTAATCTGTCTATCCCCCACTTCACTCCAACAAATCGGAGACCTGCACTTTCTACCATAAAGTGCTTCAAACGGCGCCATCTCAATGCTTGAATGATAGCTGTTGTTGTAGGAAAATTCTGCTAACGGTAGATGTCGATCCCAAATGTTTCCGAAATCAATAACACATGCTCGTAGCATGTCTTCAAGCGTTTGTATCGTCCTTTCGCTCTGCCCATCAGTTTGTGGATGATAGGCAGTACTCATGTCTAGACGAGTTCCTAATGCTTGCTGTAATGTCTGCCAGAATCTTGAAATAAATCTGCCATCCCTATCAGAGATAATAGAGATTGGTATTCCATGTCTGGAGACGACTTCCTTCAAATACAGTCGTGCTAACTTCTCCATTTTGTCATCTTCTCTTATTGGCAGGAAGTGTGCTGATTTGGTGAGACGATCAACTATTACCCAAATAGTATCAAAACCACTTGCAGTCCTTGGCAATTTAGTGATGAAATCCATGGTAATGTTTTCCCATTTCCATTCCGGGATTTCAGGTTGTTGTAGTAGACCTGATGGTTTCTGATGTTCAGCTTTGACCTTAGAACACGTCAAACATTCTCCTACATATTTAGCAATATCGGCTTTCATACCTGGCCACCAAAAATGTTTCTTAAGATCCTTGTACATCTTTCCCGTTCCAGGATGTATTGAGTATCTGGTTTTATGAGCTTCTCTAAGTACCATTTCTCTCATATCTCCAAATTTTGGTACCTAAATTCTTTCAGCCCTATATCGGGTTCCGTCTTCCAGAATATTAATATGCTTCTCCGATCCTTTGGGTATTTCATCCTTTAAATTTCCCTCTTTTAAAACTCCTTGTTGCGCCTCCTTTATTTGAGTAGTAAGGTTAGTGTGAATCATTATATTCATAGATTTTACTCGAATGGGTTCTCTGTCCTTTTTGCTCAAGACGTCGGCTACCACATTTGCCTTCCCCGGGTGGTAACGAATCTCAAAGTCATAATCATTCAATAATTCAATCCACCTACGCTGCCTCATATTAAGTTGTTTCTGATTAAATATGTGTTGAAGACTTTTGTGGTCGGTATATATAATACTTTTGACCCCATATAAGTAGTGCCTCCAAGTCTTTAATGCAAAAACAACCGCGCCTAATTCCAAGTCATGCATCGTATAATTTTGTTCGTGAATCTTTAATTGTCTAGACGCATAAGCAATCACCTTCGTTCGTTGCATTAATACACAACCGAGACCTTGCTTTGATGAGTTACAATAAATCACAAAATCATCATTTCCTTCAGGCAATGACAATATAGGTGCCGTAGTTAGCTTTTTCTTCAATAATTGAAACGCCTTCTCTTGTTCATCCTTCCATTCAAATTTCTTCCCTTTATGCGTTAATGCAGTCAAGGGTTTTGCTATTTTGGAGAAATCTTGGATGAATCTTCTGTAGTAACCAACCAATCCTAAAAATTGACGTATATGCTTCGGAGTTTTTAGGGTTTCCCACTTTTCAACGGTTTCGATCTTTGTCGGGTCCACCTGGATACCTTCTTTGTTCACTATGTGACTGAGGAATTGAACTTCTTCCAACCAAAATGCACACTTTGAAAACTTAGCGTACAGTTTTTCTTTCCTCAATACTTCTAGCACTTTTCTCAAATGTTCTTCGTGCTCTTGATCATTCTTTGAGTAAATAAGTATGTCATCGATGAAAACAATGACAAACTTGTCAAGATATGGCCCACACACTCGGTTCATAAGGTCCATGAACACAGCTGGTGCGTTAGTCAATCCAAACGGCATAACCATAAACTCGTAATGACCATAACGCGTCCTAAAAGCAGTTTTTGGAATATCATCCTCCTTTACTCGCATTTGATGATATCCAGAACGTAAATCGATCTTCGAATAAACTGACGAGCCTTGTAGTTGATCAAATAAGTCGTCAATTCTCGGCAGTGGATAACGGTTTTTGATGGTAAGTTTGTTCAACTCTCTGTAGTCAATACACAACCTAAATGTACCATCCTTCTTCTTGACAAACAAAACAGGAGCTTCCCATGGTGATATGCTTGGTCGAATGAAACCACGTTCTAATAGTTCTTGCAGTTGGCTTTGCAGTTCTTTCATCTCGCTGGGTGCGAGTCTATAAGGAGCACGAGCTATTGGTGCAGCTCCTGGTACAAGATCTATTTGAAATTCAACAGATCGATGTGGAGGTAGTCCCGGTAATTCTTTCGGAAATACATCGGGAAATTCTTTTGTGACGGGAACATCATTGATGCTCTTTTCTTCAGTTTGTACTTTCTCGACATGTGCTAGAATAGCATAGCAACCTTTTCTTATCAGTTTTTGTACCTTCAAATTACTAATAAGATGTAGCTTCGTGTTGCCCTTTTCTCCGTACACCATTAAGGGTTCTCCTTCTTCTCGTACAATGCGAATTGCATTTCTATAACATACGATCTCTGCTTTCACCTTCTTCAGCCAGTCCATGCCAACTATTACATCAAAACTCCCTAACTCTACTGGTATCAAATCAATCTTAAATATTTCGCTACCCAGTTTAATTTCTCGATTCCGGCATATATAATCTGCTGAAATTAATTTACCGTTTGCTAATTCGAGTAAAAATTTACTATCCAATGGCGTCAATGGACAACTTAATTTAGCACAAAAATCTCTACTCATATAGCTTTTATCCGCACCCGAATCAAAACAAACGTAAGCAGATTTATTGCCAATAAGAAACGTACCCGTAACAAGCTCCGGGTCTTCCTGTGCCTCTGCCGCATTAATATTGAAAACTCTTCCGCGGCCTCGTCCATTCGTGTTCTCCTGGTTCGGGAAATTTCTAATAATGTGGCCCGGTTTTCCACATTTATAACAAACTACATTGGCATAACTTGCTCTGACACTACTTGCTCCGCCATTACTCGTTCCGACACCATTTGTTCCTTTTGTTCTGTTAACCCCTGGTCCGTAGACCTCAGACTTCGCCGCGCTATGACCATTTCTTTTACACTTGTTGCAAAATTTGGTGCAGAACCCCGAGTGATACTTTTCACACCTTTGGCATAGCTGCTTCTGATTGTTGCGGTTGTTATTGTTGTTGGGGTGATTGTTGTAGTTGTTGTTGTTGTTGTTGTTGTTGTTGTTGTTGGGCCGTTTGTTGATGTTGCGATTGATGTTGCGATTGTTGGGACAGTTGTTGCGATTATTGTTGTAATTGCTGTTGTTGTTGTTGTATTGGTGATTCTTATCACCGTTTTCCTCCCACTTTCTTTTGACTTGCTTCACATTGGCCTCTTTAGTCGCCTGTTCTTTAATTCTTTCCTCAATCTGGTTTACTAGTTTGTGAGCCATTCTACATGCCTGTTGTATGGAGGCGGGCTCGTGTGAACTTATATCTTCTTGGATTCTTTCCGGTAATCCTTTCACAAACGCGTCGATCTTCTCTTCCTCATCTTCGAACGCTCTCGGACACAATAGGTACAATTCTGTGAATCGTCTTTCGTACGTGGTAATATCAAATTCTTGGGTTCGTAACCCTCTAAGTTCTGTCTTGAGCTTATTGACCTCGGTTCTGGGACGGTACTTCTCATTCATCAAGTGCTTGAATGCTGACCACGGTAGTGCGTAAGCATCATCTTGTCCCACTTGCTCTAGATAGGTATTCCACCATGTTAACGCAGTACCGGTGAAGGTATGCGTAGCGTACTTCACTTTGTCCTCTTCAATACACTTACTTATGGCAAACACCGATTCGACCTTCTCGGTCCACCGTTTCAATCCAATCGGTCCTTCGGTTCCATCAAATTCTAAAGGTTTGCAGGCAGTGAATTCTTTGTAGGTGCATCCTACACGATTTCTTGCTCCATTAGCTGCATTGCTAGATTTGGAGTTATTGTTGGTATGTAGCGCAGCCTGTACTGCGGCTATGTTTGCAGCAAGAAAGGTACAAAATTCCTCTTCACTCATATTCATGATTTGTCGAGTAGTCGGTGCCATTTCCTTCAAATAGTCAAATGAAACAAGTTAATCATACAGAATATTAAGAGTAGTCAATAGTATCTCGTAGCATAATATGAACTCATTTATAAAAGCTTTTTCTTCATTTTAGGGTTTTATAAGTTTAAATTCGGGTAGTACCTACCCGTTAAGTTCATGCTTAGTAGCTAATATACAATTCAACTACTACAATTCTATATGAAAAACTGATTATAATAATATTTCGCGTTCAAACTTTTACACAATATTTTACAAACTTACAATACCGCTTATTTTACATATAGCATGAAATATAGCACACAATAACTTTGATACAAGATAGTTGTGAAGATAATTCTAGCTAGTACACAAGTCGTTCAGTAAAGGCAATAAAGACACGTAATTCATACGTCCAGAAACAAGTCATGCATTCGGGTTTTACTAGGGCTACTTCCCATCCTTGGTCTTGTGGAACATAACCGTTATGGCCGTTGATAAGACAACGTGTTGTAACGTCGTCAAAGGGACGAGGGTTACGTAATGTCCAACAGTCCCGTAACAATCTAAAAACCTCATTTCTTACCCCAATTACCGACTCCGTCACTTGTGGGAATATTTTGTTTAATAGTTGTAGCCCGATATTCTTGTTCTCACTTTGGTGAGAAGCGAACATTACTAACCCGTAAGCATAACATGCTTCTTTATGTTGCATGTTAGCCGCTTTTTCTAAATCACGAAGTCCTATATTCGGATATATTGAGTCAAAATAATTTCTTAACCCGTTGCGTAAAATATCATTTGGGTTCCCCGCAATATATGCGTCAAAGTAAACACATCGTAACTTATGGATTTCCCAATGTGATATCCCCCATCTTTCGAACGAAAGCCTTTTATAAACCAAGGCATTCTTGGAACGTTCTTCGAATGTCTTACAAACTGATCTCGCCTTAAATAGTTGTGCCGAGGAATTCTGACCGACTCTAGACAAGATTTCATCAATCATGTCTCCGGGTAGGTCTCTTAAAATATTGGGTTGTCTATCCATTTTGTGTTTTTAAACTGTAAAATAGACAAGAGTTAGATTCATTAAAAAAAATACTTATTAATACAAGCAATTTTTTACATATATCATAAAGCATAAGCACACTATATTACATGTATTACACCACACGAATACAACTGTAACATCCCGCCTTTTTCCGTTAACTTTTCCGTTTACCTATTTTAAACTCCGTTATATGTTTATAACATCTCCCGTTAATACGCGTTTTAAATTATCTTGTTTAGGTAATTTAACGCACCCGATTGGAAGTAGAGGGACTTGTTTTGCCAACATGCCAAAATGGTGACTAGCACTTGACTAGTCAACTATCTTCCACCTCTTTCCTCATTTTTCTTTTTTTCTTTTCTTTCAACACTTTCATATTTTTCTCTAATTCATCAAAAAGCAATTCATCATCCATATTCAATCGATCAAGCTTCGGGCCAAACAAATTACATATTTGAACTCCTCGTGATCTCCTCTTCGATTCCATACCGGCTTCATCAAATTTGGGTAACTTTCTAAAATCACTAATTTTATGTGTTCTTGAGTTTTTGAGTTAAAAAGGTTGTTAATTAGTGTCTATGGCTCAAGTCTAGTATGATTATGTGTTTTGTATACTTGTTCTTGCTATTTTGGCGTAACTAGCTCATATTGAAAGAATGCTTGTTTAATCTTGAGTTTTAGGTGTACATATGTTGGTTGATGATGAAAGTTCATGTTTTAATTGTGTTCCTAACATCACTAGCTTCAAATTGGTATGTAGGTTGACATGGATTAGTTTCATAAGCAAGATTGTTGATTTTATGATTTTGGGTTAGGGTTTGATAAAAGTAAATTGAATATTTGATGCATTAAATGCTTAGCAATGTTAACTGTTAGTGTCTAGTTGTGTTGTATGCTTGATTATCTTCAAAACGGCGTATTACACATGTGCATTAATTTACCGAATCATAATATGGCATTTATGAACTTGGAGTAATAAATGATGAGCATTAATGGTGATTTTGATATAAGTTGTTTGGTTTTGATTGAGTAAATGCGTTTAGTTATTCTCCTTGTCAAATTACCTTTCTCATGATATATGATATGCGTTTTAAGTGTTTTCGGTGCATGAAATATGTTAAAATGAGTTTTGGTTCGTTACTTAAGTTATTTTCTGCAAATCAGCAATTCCCCAGGTTATGCGCGCCGCGCGTGCACCTGCGCACCGCGCAAATCAGAAAAACCAAATAAATGGTTCCCTTGGTCGAGTTCTGACCTGGTATTGCACATGGGTGCGCGCCGCGCAACCCATTGCGCACCGCGCAAATGGCCCAGGCCAACTTTCTTGTTTTTAAACGCTCCCAAAATGTTTCCCGCTTAACCGTAACTCTGATTAACATGAAACTTGACTATTAGGCTCTTATATGACTTCTCGTCTTGGGAAAATTGTCGGATACCCGACCCGACCCTGTTGACTTTGACTTTGACCAAGTTTGACTTTTAGTCAAACTTAACCAAATGATTATACAATCGTTCTAACATACTTAACTACTTGTATCGTGCATGAAACTTGACAAATTGATTCACATGCTATATTAATCGAGTCGTAACGAGCCATAGGACTAATTGAACATCTTTGACCAATCGTGACTATCGTTATTGATACAACCTATTTGTTTAGGTCAAGACTAGCATTGTTCTTTGCACACATTTACTTGTTGAAGTACTTTACTACTAGTGCATTCAAGGTGAGATCATAGTCCCACTCTTACTCTTTTTGAACTTACATTTGGGATGAGAAAACATAAACATTTCTTTTACTAAGTGAACACAAGTACAGGAAAACAAACATTCTACATACGAGTTTAGAACAAAATCCTCAATTCGATTATCATTAGTTACACTTGCCGGGTGTAAGCGAGAACTTATGTTGTATGGATCCATATGGGTTTGACAAACCCTCATTCAAACGGTTCGCTACCGTTTACGAATGAAATATATTTTCGAGAAACAGTGTATGTTCTAGCACTAAGTGATGGGGTTCAATGGAAGGAAATGTTAAGCATTGATAATTGGGTGCTCGTGAAACAAACTTTTAGAATGTATTACTATTATTTCATTGATGCAAATCTTGTGGTTCACTTGTACTTACTTACTTAAACCTATGATTTCACCAACGTTTTCGTTGACAGATTTCTATGTTTTTCTCAGGTCCTTGAACGATACATGATACATGCTTCCGCTCATTATTTTGATACTTGCATTGGATGTCGAGTATATATGCATACATGGAGCGTCTTTTGGATACTTTTAAATTGTGTCGCATAAGTTTCATTTGTACTTAAAACTTTGTATCGTAACTTGTGGTGGAACTATTCTTGTAAACTTGAACAACCTTTACATTTGAAATGAATGCGACATATCTTTTGGTCAAACGTTGTTTTAAAGACTTATGACCACGTAACGGGACCTAAGTAGACGGCGCCGTCAATGACGATTTGGTCGGGTCGCTACAGATGGTATCAGAGCGTTGGTTGTAGCGACCCCGACAAATCGTCAAGTGACGGCGTCGTCTACGTGGGTCCCTTTACCTGGTCATAAGTCTTTATGACAACGTTTGACCAAAATATGTCGCCTTCATTTCAAAATAAAGATTGTTTCCAAAGTTTACAAGAATTGTTCAACCAAAAGTTAAGTTACAAGGTTATAAGTACAAATGAAATCTAGGCGACATGGTTTAAAGTAAAGTCAAAAGACGCTCCATGAAATGCATGTATACTCGACATCCAATGCAAGTATCAATTAATGAGCGGAAGCATGTATCACATATCGTGCAAGACCTGAGAAAAACATAGAAATCTGTCAACGAAAACGTTGGTGAAATCATAGGTTTAGTAAGTAAATTGTATTGAACCACAAGGTTCTTTAAGAATTGCTCAACCAAAATCGTTCACATTCCAAAATAGTATTTGTATCACGAGCACCCAATTATCAAGGCTTAACCGAATCTTCCCTCTGAATTTTGAATTTAGTGTTAGAACTTACACTATACATTGTTGAAATTATATTTCATTCACTAACGGTAGCGAACCGTCTGAATGAGGGTTTGTTAAACCCGTATGGCCACACAACATAATTACACGCTTACACTTACACCCTGCAAGTGGAACTAATGATAATTGGATTGAGGACTTTTGTTCAAACTCGTATGCATCCTTGTATTCGTATTTGTTCACAATGTAAAAGCATGAAAAGTAAATAAGTGGGAAATGTATGTGTTTCTCAGCCCACGATGTAAAGAATAAAAGTGATTAAAAAGTGGGACTATGATCTCACCTTGAGTACAAGAGTTAATAAAGTACTTCAACAAGTAACCGTGTGCAAGGACAAGGCTAGTCTTGACCTAAACATATAGGTTATATCAATAACGGTAAACACAAACGGTCAAAGATGTTCAATTAGTCCTATGGCTCGTTACGACTCGATTATGAAGCATGTGAGTCAAATTGTCAAGTTTCATGCAAGATACAAGTATAGAATCATGTTAGAAAGATTGCATAATTAATTGGTTAAGTTTGACAAAAAGTCAAACTTGGTCAAAGTCAACGAAAAAGTCAACATGTTCGGGTCGGGTCTCGGACAAATTTTCTATGCTAGTTATTCATATATAAGCATGTTAGAACAAGTTGCATGCGAATTGGAAGTCTAAAACATGGCAAACATTTCACGTGAAACGGACATTGGAGACAGAAGCTGGGCACGGCTTATGCCGCGCCGCGGCCAGGCCTGTCGCGCCGCGACAATGGCCGTGGCCTGGTCCCAGGCCTGTTTCACTTGTTCAAGACTTGGTCAATTTTCAAACAAACGCAAAACTCAAACCGTAAACAACTAGAAGACGTATCTTATATCGTTGGAAAGCTCTTTTGACAAGGAACACAACTAAACATGTTTCACCAAACAAAAACATCATTTCTAATAGCCGAAAACTCATCAAGTGATCATTAAACGTTCATTTTTAAGGTTTCAAGTTCTTCAAATGCAATTTGAGTTTCGGGAAACCAATTCACACATATAATATGCCGTTTTGAAGGTAATGAAACATACATTACAACTAAACACTAATAATTAACATTCCATGGCATTCAAGCATCCAAAAATTCATGTCAAGAACTATCAAACTCTAGTCAAACATCTCAAAATCAATAATCATGTTTTTGGAGTTTCCTTAATCAACCTATACATCAAAATGAAGCTAATGATACTAGTAACACTTTTAAAACATGCACTTTAACAATCTAACAACATTTGTTCATCCAAAATCAAGGATTTAGCAAGTAATTTCATATTGAACTAGTTACACCAAAAATAACGAATCGAGCATACAAATTACATACACGACATCACAATGAGCCATAGACACTAATTAACAACTTTATAACTCAAAAATCTCAAGAACATATAAAATTAGTGATTTTAGAAAGTTACCCAAATGAGATGAAGTTGGTATCAAATTGAAGAGGATGAAGAGAGGATTCCAAATATGTATTTTGTTTTGATTGAAGCTTGCTAGATGTGATTTAGATGATGATTCTTTGATTTGAAGAATTGAAAGAAAATAGAGAAGTATGAAAGAAAAAGAGAAATGAAATGAAAAAGAAGATGGGGAGGTAGTTGACTAGTCAAAGTGCTAGTCACTTCTTTGTCTTTTTGGCAAAACTAGTCCCTCTTGTTCGGGTGCGGGTGCGGGAATTGACCAAACGAATATTTTAAGTTACACGGGAGTACGGGAGATATTAGAATCCGATAACGAGAATATTTAAAATGTTACATAACAGAGGATACGAATCTAGATACGAAGGGTATTATTTAAACAGAAAAAGACGGGCATTAAAATAATTTAACGAAAAAAAATGCGGGATGTTACATTATCCACACCTCAAAAGAAATTTCGTCCCGAAATTTAGTTGGAAGTAATAGTCGATATCTCTTACTCGCGACTTTACGTGGTCAATGGTATGAATAAGTGAAAGTACGTCCTTGAGTGTTCCCATGAATTTGGATAGTCAGGGTTTTACGTTGTATTTGGGTTTAGTCTTACGATCCCCGGTTTCAACTGGTTTTTCCCTATGAAGAGAAGTTGTCATCGGTAGTTGATGTATCTAGCAGGATTGCACGCTCCTGTTCCGCAGGACACGTTTCTAAGTTTGTTACTCGAAATGTAAGGTAAACGGAAACTTAATTGAGTCGAAAGTTCTAAACGGTAGGAAGCGGTTCCAATACGCCCCAAGGTTTCATAAAGTTCAATATTGCGGATATATCCTTTTCTCGATTTCCCAAAATGAATTACACCCTTCCAAGGTGCGGTTTCTCAATATTACACTGTTACACACAGGGATTTTGTGAGGTTTTCATCTAAGTTTGGTATAACTCTTCTGTCGACAATGGGTTGCCTCGAGCCCTTCTCGGACTTGAACGATCTCAATTGTTGTTTCTTGATGGAGTTCAGATTTCGGTGGTTGATGCTTTGGTTAAATGAACAGGGGTATGACATTAGCGGTCATATGGGGTTTCGGAAAGTGCGTGTGAACACACGAGTGGTAACTACTGTTGTAAGAGTGATCTACTAAAGGTGACAATACGAGTTTGTGACATGTCTTTCCAAGACATAAATCGTTCGTTTTCTTGGTTTGTCGGTTTGTGGGTGGTACGCGGTACTCATGTCTAAGCGGGTCTCCAAGATTTCTAGAAGTGAAGCGAGTATTTCGATACGGGGTAATTGACAAAGATACACCGTGTTGGAATAGAATCTCTTTAAGATGTGCTTGAACAAGATAGTTAGGGTTCGTAAGTGTTCGTTAGGGCTATCCACCCTCGTGGCGAATACTAATGTAATATGAGGAATTTCTCTGTCCATGGAGAAATGTTACACGGAGTTTCTTTAAACGGAAATGCGAGCGATAAAGATAGGGGTGAAATGAGGACTTAGAATAGGATGAGCTTACATCTCGAGGTTGCCATAACGTGCCTCTAGTTGTCAAAAGTTGAAGTCTGAAATAGAAACGAGATAGTACACGTAGTTGTATAGTTCGGGGTTGAATAATAGTTGGCCGATTATCAGGAACACAATGACATTAAGTCAAAGAAGAGTGAAGTATCATTGGATTGTGTGTTATCTTAAGTTCCAGTAATATCAGACGGTAACGGTGAAATATCAGAGGTGTGTAGTGTGGTACGTGATGACGAGAAAATTGATCGGATCCACAATTTAGTATTCGACTTCTTCGTGCAAAATAACGAATTTTAGTTACGTTAATTTTTGAGTCGAGAGAGTATGCCTTTCGGCGTTCATGTAGAAATATTTCCATGTTTGAGTTCCATCTGTTGCTATACGATTTTAACTAGAAATGTTGGTGTGAAGAATCACGCTCAAGGTTCGAACACGGAGAGGTTTAAAGTTTTCCCTTAGTGAGTTAACGAGTTTAAAAGTCGGGTAACACGAGAAAAGTCAGAAATGAATCTTCGGTGATAACAGGCGAGTTCTAAGATTTTACGAATACAAGTCTGAGTTGAGAGAGTTTCATGATCACGTGTGGCTTGATTTCGAGATTGATTGTAATGCCTTGACCATTAACATCATGGTCTAGAAAATTTGACTTCGTTTAACAGAAATTCTCACTCGGAGAATTTGGTATAGAGTTGCTCTTTTCTTAAAGTTCGAGCGTAAGATGATGATGTTGTTCGTTTGCCTTCTTTACTTGAATAAGTTAAGATGTCATCTATAAATGTGATAACAGATTTGTCTAGATAAGTTGCATACGTGGTTTAGGAGGTTCATGAATACGGACGAGCCTTGGATAAATCGAATGGTACTAAGAGGGATTTACAACTAACGTTGCGAGTTCGGAAAAGACTCAGGAGACATCGTCTCCCTTAACCCCCAATTGATGATAACCGGAACGGAGGTCGTTTTGGAATACACACGGGATTCATGCAAGAAATCATGAGGTCATGGATGCGAGGGAGAGGGTATCGGTTTCCAACCGAAAATTACTCAGTTCACGATAATCTATACAAGATGATGGGGAAACATTTTTTTTTTTTTTTTTTTTTTTTAACGAATAGGTTCCGAGCTCCCTAGTTCTATAGGTGTCAAGTCAAAAGTCTTAACGTATATCCTCCAATAAAATTTATAGGCACACAATATTTTCCGTTGGTCACTTAAATTGCCTAAGTAATGTCTAGGGGAAAAAAAGGTGAAGTGCAAAGAGTATGAGTCAGAGCCTTGTTTATAAAACGTCTAACGGTAACCGAATCGAACAAACATGAAACGTGAGAATTTCGAGAAGAAACATACCCGTGACTAGTCCATCGTCGTCTCGGGCATCCTAGGCGTTGATGTTGAAAGTTTAACGGCGTGCGTTGGGGTTGATTTTCTTATTTGGGCACGCACTCCTAAAATGACCCGGTTGGCCACATTCAAAACAAACACCCGTCTTGGGTGCATTGGGCTCCTTTTGAGCGACGGGAGCGGTATTCCTACAATCGTGGGCTACATGGCCACTTCTTTGACACTTCAAGCAAAAAGGTTTGCCACATTCACCTAAATGATGTTTGTAGCACTCGTTACAATACGGTAGGTGTCCGGTATAACCTTTCTTGTCGTTGGGGATGAAGGGCTTCTTGGCGGGGTTGTTGTAATTGCTTGATTGGGGGGCTTCCCATTTTCTTTTGTTGTCACCCGATTTATCCTCGGCTTTAGGTGCCGGCACTTCAATTTCGTCCACTGTTTCAATCAATTGGCGGGCCATATTCAAAGCCTCTTGGTGGTTAGCGGGTTTGGATGACATTACTCCTTGTTTGATGCTCTTGGGGAGACCATCCATGTAAAGTTCAACCCTTAAAGATTCGGGGTTCACAAGATTTGGGCACATCAAAGCAAGTTCGGAGAATCGTTGATTATATGCCTTTAGGTCATTCCCGACCGCTTTTAAAGTTCTTAGTTCGTGTTCGAGCTTACGGGTCTCTTCGCGCGGGAAGTATTCGGTGATCATCTTTTTCTTTAAGTCGGCCCATGAGAGTGTGTGGGCTTCATCGATACCCACCGACAGCACATACGTATTCCACCATGTGAGGGCGATACCGGCAAAAGTGTGGGTGGAATATTTGACTTTGTCTTGGTCCCGACAACCGCTTATGCTAAAAACGGCTTCTGTTTGCTCAAACCATCGGGTGAGCACAACCGGTCCTCCGGTCCCATCGAAGGTGTGAGGTTTGCACCCCATGAAAGTTTTGTAGGAGCAACCCTCGTTTGAATTACCGGCTCCATGGTTGTTGTGGTTGTGGTTGTTATTGTTGTTGTTGGAGGAGTGACCGGCCATGGCCGCATCCACGGCAGTGGCTATCATACGTTGGAGGGCTTGTTCGGGAGTTTCGGGAGGAGCGCGTCGACGAGCCATTGTTCCTTCATGACACAAGAATATCGTTGGTTAGTATTTTCAACAATACTAACCGGAGTATGGAATAAGGATAGAGAGAAAATTTTCCTTGACTCGCCCTAAATTCTTTATGTCATAATGTCGGAACGTCCATGTGAATCACCGTAATATAATCCCTGAAATTATATTACCCTGATTCTCATGTGCATTTAACATTACTTCATAAAGTCAAGGTGGCGCGTCAACAAAATTTATCAACGTAAGATCAAGATCGAATACGAGTTAGATATGATAGAAGAGTTCGAGTATAAATGCACAAATAGTCAAGTAATTCCTACTGCAGTCTATATGCCGGTTGTAGTCTAGATTCACCTATGTACCCTATGACTCGGGGTGGACACAAATGAACTCTAAATCCCTACAACCAAGGCTCTGATACCACTTGTAGCGACCCCGACAAATCGTCAAGTGACGGCGTCGTCTACGTGGGTCCCTTTACCTGGTCATAAGTCTTTATGACAACGTTTGACCAAAATATGTCGCCTTCATTTCAAAATAAAGATTGTTTCCAAAGTTTACAAGAATTGTTCAACCAAAAGTTAAGTTACAAGGTTATAAGTACAAATGAAATCTAGGCGACATGGTTTAAAGTAAAGTCAAAAGACGCTCCATGAAATGCATGTATACTCGACATCCAATGCAAGTATCAATTAATGAGCGGAAGCATGTATCACATATCGTGCAAGACCTGAGAAAAACATAGAAATCTGTCAACGAAAACGTTGGTGAAATCATAGGTTTAGTAAGTAAATTGTATTGAACCACAAGGTTCTTTAAGAATTGCTCAACCAAAATCGTTCACATTCCAAAATAGTATTTGTATCACGAGCACCCAATTATCAAGGCTTAACCGAATCTTCCCTCTGAATTTTGAATTTAGTGTTAGAACTTACACTATACATTGTTGAAATTATATTTCATTCACTAACGGTAGCGAACCGTCTGAATGAGGGTTTGTTAAACCCGTATGGCCACACAACATAATTACACGCTTACACTTACACCCTGCAAGTGGAACTAATGATAATTGGATTGAGGACTTTTGTTCAAACTCGTATGCATCCTTGTATTCGTATTTGTTCACAATGTAAAAGCATGAAAAGTAAATAAGTGGGAAATGTATGTGTTTCTCAGCCCACGATGTAAAGAATAAAAGTGATTAAAAAGTGGGACTATGATCTCACCTTGAGTACAAGAGTTAATAAAGTACTTCAACAAGTAACCGTGTGCAAGGACAAGGCTAGTCTTGACCTAAACATATAGGTTATATCAATAACGGTAAACACAAACGGTCAAAGATGTTCAATTAGTCCTATGGCTCGTTACGACTCGATTATGAAGCATGTGAGTCAAATTGTCAAGTTTCATGCAAGATACAAGTATAGAATCATGTTAGAAAGATTGCATAATTAATTGGTTAAGTTTGACAAAAAGTCAAACTTGGTCAAAGTCAACGAAAAAGTCAACATGTTCGGGTCGGGTCTCGGACAAATTTTCTATGCTAGTTATTCATATATAAGCATGTTAGAACAAGTTGCATGCGAATTGGAAGTCTAAAACATGGCAAACATTTCACGTGAAACGGACATTGGAGACAGAAGCTGGGCACGGCTTATGCCGCGCCGCGGCCAGGCCTGTCGCGCCGCGACAATGGCCGTGGCCTGGTCCCAGGCCTGTTTCACTTGTTCAAGACTTGGTCAATTTTCAAACAAACGCAAAACTCAAACCGTAAACAACTAGAAGACGTATCTTATACCGTTGGAAAGCTCTTTTGACAAGGAACACAACTAAACATGTTTCACCAAACAAAAACATCATTTATAATAGCCGAAAACTCATCAAGTGATCATTAAACGTTCATTTTTAAGGTTTCAAGTTCTTCAAATGCAATTTGAGTTTCGGGAAACCAATTCACACATATAATATGCCGTTTTGAAGGTAATGAAACATACATTACAACTAAACACTAATAATTAACATTCCATGGCATTCAAGCATCCAAAAATTCATGTCAAGAACTATCAAACCCTAGTCAAACATCTCAAAATCAATAATCATGTTTTTGGAGTTTCCTTAATCAACCTATACATCAAAATGAAGCTAATGATACTAGTAACACTTTTAAAACATGCACTTTAACAATCTAACAACATTTGTTCATCCAAAATCAAGGATTTAGCAAGTAATTTCATATTGAACTAGTTACACCAAAAATAACGAATCGAGCATACAAATTACATACACGACATCACAATGAGCCATAGACACTAATTAACAACTTTATAACTCAAAAATCTCAAGAACATATAAAATTAGTGATTTTAGAAAGTTACCCAAATGAGATGAAGTTGGTATCAAATTGAAGAGGATGAAGAGAGGATTCCAAATATGTATTTTGTTTTGATTGAAGCTTGCTAGATGTGATTTAGATGATGATTCTTTGATTTGAAGAATTGAAAGAAAATAGAGAAGTATGAAAGAAAAAGAGAAATGAAATGAAAAAGAAGATGGGGAGGTAGTTGACTAGTCAAAGTGCTAGTCACTTCTTTGTCTTTTTGGCAAAACTAGTCCCTCTTGTTCGGGTGCGGGTGCGGGAATTGACCAAACGAATATTTTAAGTTACACGGGAGTACGGGAGATATTAGAATCCGATAACGAGAATATTTAAAATGTTACATAACAGAGGATACGAATCTAGATACGAAGGGTATTATTTAAACAGAAAAAGACGGGCATTAAAATAATTTAACGAAAAAAAATGCGGGATGTTACATTGGTTGTAGGGATTTAGAGTTCATTGGTGTCAACCTCGAGTCATAGGGTACATTGGTGAGTCTAGACTACAACCGGCATATAGACTTGAAGTAGGAATTACTTGACTACTTGTGCATTTATACTCGAACGCTTCTACTCATATCTACTCTTAGTTCATCTTAATCTCACGTTGTTTAATTTGATTGACGCGCCACCTTGACTATATGAAATGATGTCGAATGCACATATGAATCAGGGTAATATAATTTCCGGGATTATATTACGGTGACTCATATGAACGTTCCGACATTATGACATAAAGAATTTAAGGCGAGTCGAGGAAAAACTTCTCTTTATCTTTATTCTATATCACGGTTAGTATTATTGAGAAATACTAATCAATGATATTCTTGTGTCTTGAAGGAACAATGGCTCCTCGTCGTGTACGCCGCAATGAAACTCCCGAACAAGCTCTCAAACGGATGATAGCTACCGCCGTAGATGCGGCCATGGCCGGTCACTCATCCAACAACAATAATAATAACAACCACAACAACAACAACAACAACAACAACAACAACAACAATGGAGCCGGAAACTCAAACGAGGGATGCTCCTATAAAGCTTTCATGGGGTGCAAACCTCACACTTTTGATGGAACCGGGGGACCGGTCGTGCTCACCCGATGGTTTGAGCAAACGGAAGCCGTCTTTAGCATAAGCGGTTGTCGGGACCAAGACAAGGTCAAATACTCCACTCACACTTTCTCCGGAATTGCTCTAACATGGTGGAACACCTATGTTCAATCGGTGGGTACCGATGAAGCTCATGCCCTCTCTTGGGCTGATCTAAAGGAAAAGATGATTGTTGAATATTTTCCGCGCGAAGAAACCCGAAAGCTTGAGGAAGAACTAAGAGCTTTGAAAGCGGTCGGAAACGATCTTAAAGCTTATAATCAACGCTTCGCCGAACTATCCTTGATGTGTCCTAATCTTGTTAACCCCGAATCTCAAAGGATTGAGCTCTACATGCTCGGTCTTCCAAAAAGCATCAAACAAGGGGTGATGTCATCCAAACCCACTACTCATCAAGCCGCTATGAACATGGCTCGCCAACTAATTGAAACGGTTGACAAAATCGTAGTTCCGGCACCTAAGGCCGAGGATAAATCGGGCGGCAACAAAAGAAAGTGGGAACCCTCCCAATCAAGCAACAACAACTTTGCTAAGAAGCCTTACACCTCCGACGGCAAGAGGGGTTATGCCGGGAACCTACCTCTTTGCAACAAATGCAACAAACATCACTTTGGTGAATGTGGCAAGTTAATTTGCCACCGGTGCCAAGGAGTTGGTCATAAGGCTAACGATTGTAAAAGTGCCACTCCCGTTGCTCGAAAGTGGCCCAATGCACCAAAGATGGGCACTTGTTACGAATGTGGTCAAACAGGTCATTATAGAAATGCATGCCCAAAGAAGAAAGATAACCCCAACACGCGCGGCCGAGCTTTCAACATCAACACCGAGGAAGCCCGGGATGACACTGAACTAGTCACGGGTACGTTTCTTCTCAACAATTCTTATGTCTCTTGCTTATTCGATTCAGGTGCCGATAAATGCTTTGTATCCAAGACTTTGACTCATTCTTTTAGCACTCCACCTCTTCCATTAGATACCACTTATACCATTGAAGTGGCTAACGGGAAACTATTAAGTGCCGACACATATTACCGGGGGTGTACGATAAACATTTTGGGTAAGGAATTTGAAATTGATTTGATACCCATGGAACTAGGAAGCTTTGATGTAATAATCGGTATGAATTGGTTAGTCAAAATGAAATCTCACATTCTTTGTGATCTTAACGCAATCCGAATTCCTATCGAGAATGGTGAACCTTTGATCGTCTATGGCGATAAGAGTTGCACCGGACTCAACCTCGTTTCGTGTGTTAAAGTTAGAAAACTACTCCGTAAGGGTTGTTTTGCGATCCTTGCTCACGTTAAGAAAGTCGAGTCCGATGAGAAGCACATCGATGATGTGCCAATTGTTAGTGACTATTCCGATGTATTTCCCGACGAATTGCCGGGTCTTCCGCCTCATCGACCGGTTGAATTCCAAATCGATCTTATTCCGGGAGCCGCACCCGTAGCACGTGCACCATATAGACTCGCTCCATCTGAAATGCAAGAATTGCAAAGTCAAATCCAAGAACTACTTGATCGAGGTTTTATCCAACCTAGCCATTCACCTTGGGGCGCTCCGATTTTGTTTGTTAAAAAGAAAGACGGATCCCTACGAATGTGCATTGATTATCGTGAACTAAATAAATTGACGGTTAAGAACCGATATCCTCTTCCTCGCATCGATGACCTCTTTGATCAACTACAAGGGTCTTGTGTATATTCGAAAATCGATCTCCGCTCGGGTTATCATCAATTGAGGGTTAAGGGGGAAGATGTCTCCAAAACCGCTTTCCGAACTCGTTATGGTAGTTATGAATTCCTTGTCATGCCATTTGGTCTCACTAACGCACCGGCGGTGTTCATGGATCTTATGAACCGCGTGTGCAAACCGTATCTCGATAAATTCGTTATTGTGTTCATCGATGACATATTGATCTATTCTAAAAATGAAGAAGAGCACGAACAACATCTCCGACTTGTGCTTGAACTTTTAAGACAAGAACAACTCTATGCCAAATTCTCCAAGTGTGAATTTTGGTTAAAGGAAGTTCAATTTCTTGGTCATGTTGTAAGTGACCAAGGTATTAAAGTCGATCCAACGAAAATCGAAGCCATTAGCAAATGGGAGACTCCTACTACTCCTACTCACATTCGTCAATTTTTGGGTCTCGCCGGGTACTATCGTAGATTCATCGAAAATTTCTCTTTGGTTGCACGTCCTCTAACCGCATTGACTCACAAGGGAAAGAAATTCATTTGGGCGACCGAACATGAATCCGCATTCCAAATCTTGAAAACGAAGCTAACCACCGCTCCTATCTTGTCACTTCCCGAAGGCAATGATGACTTTGTTGTATATTGCGATGCCTCAAAACATGGTTTTGGGTGTGTATTGATGCAACGAACGAAAGTCATTGCTTATGCTTCTCGACAACTCAAAATTCATGAACGAAACTATACGACACATGATCTCAAACTCGGAGCCGTTGTCTTTGCACTTAAAATGTGGAGACACTATCTTTATGGAACCAAGAGTACTATCTTCACCGATCACAAAAGCCTTCAACACATTTTCGATCAAAAGCAACTAAACATGAGACAACGAAGGTGGATTGAAACCTTAAACGATTACGATTGCGAGCTTCGTTACCATCCCGGGAAGGCAAATGTAGTAGCCGATGCCTTAAGTCGAAAAGAAAGAGCGGTGCCTCTCCGTGTCCGAGCTTTAAACATCACCATTCACACCAACCTTAATAGCCAAATTCGGGTAGCCCAAGATGAGGCTCTCAAGGATGAAAACATCTCTCTCGAACACTTGAACGTCCTCACCTCTCGATTCGAAGTTAAAGAAACCGGACTCCGATATTTCGCCGGAAGAATTTGGGTGCCTAGTTATGGGGATCTACGAAGCCTTATTTTAGATGAAGCCCATAAGTCACGATACTCGATTCACCCCGGTGCCAATAAGATGTACCACGACCTTAAACAACTATATTGGTGGCCGAACATCAAAAGGGACGTAGCTACTTATGTTTCCAAGTGTTTGACATGTTCCAGAATCAAAGCCGAACACCAAAGACCGTCCGGACTACTTCAACAACCCGAGATCCCGCAATGGAAGTGGGAAAGGATAACGATGGATTTTATCACCAAGCTACCAAAAACGACGGGCGGTTATGATACCATTTGGGTTATTGTTGACCGTCTCACCAAATCCGCACACTTCCTTGCCATGAAAGAAACGGACAAAATGGAGAAACTTGCACAACTTTACATTAAGGAGATCGTAGCCCGACACGGTGTACCATTATCGATTATCTCCGACCGAGATGGCCGTTTCGTTTCTAGATTTTGGCGTACATTGCAAGAAGCGTTGGGAACGCGTTTAGACATGAGCACCGCATATCATCCTCAAACCGATGGACAAAGTGAACGTACAATTCAAACCTTAGAGGACATGTTACGAGCTTGCGTGGTTGATTTCGGAAAAGCTTGGGACAAGCACTTACCTCTCGCCGAGTTCTCTTACAACAATAGTTATCACGCGAGTATTAAAGCCGCACCTTTTGAAGCGCTATATGGCCGCAAATGTCGTTCACCTCTTTGTTGGGCCGAGGTAGGCGACGTGCAAATCACCGGACCCGAACTCATTCACGAAACCACCGAGAAAATCGTTCAAATCCGAGATAGGCTTAGGACGGCCCGAAGTCGTCAAAAGAGCTATACCGACAAACGACGCAACGATCTTGAATTTCAATTCGGTGACCGAGTAATGTTAAAAGTCGCACCTTGTAAGGGTGTAATCCGTTTTGGGAAACGCGGGAAGCTAAATCCGCGGTATATTGGTCCTTTCGAAATCTTGGAGCGTATTGGAACCGTTGCTTATCGTTTAGATCTTCCGCCTCAATTGAACTCCGTTCATCCTACCTTCCATGTATCTAACTTGAAAAAGTGTCTTGCCGAACCCGATATCGTCATCCCTCTCAAAGAACTTACTATTGATGACAAACTTCATTTTGTGGAGGAACCGGTTGAAATTGTGGACACCTCCGTCAAGACATTGAAACAAAGCCGAATCCCGATTGTCAAGGTTCGTTGGAATGCCAAAAGAGGACCCGAGTTTACTTGGGAAAGACAAGATCAAATGCAAAGGAAGTATCCTCATCTATTCGTGAATTCGGAAACGCAAGATCTCGAGGAAGAAACAACGACTACTACGCCTACTTAAATTTCGGGACGAAATTTCTTTTAAGGTGTAGGTAATGTAACATCCCGCCTTTTTCCGTCAACTTTTCCGTTTACCTATTTTAAACTCCGTTATATGTTTATAACATCTCCCGTTAATACGCGTTTTAAATTATCTTGTTTAGGTAATTTAACGCACCCGATTGGAAGTAGAGGGACTTGTTTTGCCAACATGCCAAAATGGTGACTAGCACTTGACTAGTCAACCATCTTCCACCTCTTTCCTCATTTTTCTTTTTTTCTTTTCTTTCAACACTTTCATATTTTTCTCTAATTCATCAAAAAGCAATTCATCATCCATATTCAATCGATCAAGCTTCGGGCCAAACAAATTACATATTTGAACTCCTCGTGATCTCCTCTTCGATTCCATACCGGCTTCATCAAATTTGGGTAACTTTCTAAAATCACTAATTTTATGTGTTCTTGAGTTTTTGAGTTAAAAAGGTTGTTAATTAGTGTCTATGGCTCAAGTCTAGTATGATTATGTGTTTTGTATACTTGTTCTTGCTATTTTGGCGTAACTAGCTCATATTGAAAGAATGCTTGTTTAATCTTGAGTTTTAGGTGTACATATGTTGGTTGATGATGAAAGTTCATGTTTTAATTGTGTTCCTAACATCACTAGCTTCAAATTGGTATGTAGGTTGACATGGATTAGTTTCATAAGCAAGATTGTTGATTTGATGATTTTGGGTTAGGGTTTGATAAAAGTAAATTGAATATTTGATGCATTAAATGCTTAGCAATGTTAATTTTTAGTGTCTAGTTGTGTTGTATGCTTGATTATCTTCACAACGGCGTATTACACATGTGCATTAATTTACCGAATCATAATATGGCATTTATGAACTTGGAGTAATAAATGATGAGCATTAATGGTGATTTTGATATAAGTTGTTTGGTTTTGATTGAGTAAATGCGTTTAGTTATTCTCCTTGTCAAATTACCTTTCTCATGATATATGATATGCGTTTTAAGTGTTTTCGGTGCATGAAATATGTTAAAATGAGTTTTGGTTCGTTACTTAAGTTATTTTCTGCAAATCAGCAATTCCCCAGGTTATGCGCGCTGCGCGTGCACCTGCGCACCGCGCAAATCAGAAAAACCAAATAAATGGTTCCCTTGGTCGAGTTCTGACCTGGTATTGCATATGGGTGCGCGCCGCGCAACCCATTGCGCACCGCGCAAATGGCCCAGGCCAACTTTCTTGTTTTTAAACGCTCCCAAAATGTTTCCCGCTTAACCGTAACTCTGATTAACATGAAACTTGACTATTAGGCTCTTATATGACTTCTCGTCTTGGGAAAATTGTCGGATACCCGACCCGACCCCGTTGACTTTGACTTTGACCAAGTTTGACTTTTAGTCAAACTTAACCAAACGATTATACAATCGTTCTAACATACTTAACTACTTGTATCGTGCATGAAACTTGACAAATTGATTCACATGCTATATTAATCGAGTCGTAACGAGCCATAGGACTAATTGAACATCTTTGACCAATCGTGACTATCGTTATTGATACAACCTATTTGTTTAGGTCAAGACTAGCATTGTTCTTTGCACACATTTACTTGTTGAAGTACTTTACTACTCGTGCATTCAAGGTGAGATCATAGTCCCACTCTTACTCTTTTTGAACTTACATTTGGGATGAGAAAACATAAACATTTCTTTTACTAAGTGAACACAAGTACAGGAAAACAAACATTCTACATACGAGTTTAGAACAAAATCCTCAATTCGATTATCATTAGTTACACTTGCTGGGTGTAAGCGAGAACTTATGTTGTATGGATCCATATGGGTTTGACAAACCCTCATTCAAACGGTTCGCTACTGTTTACGAATGAAATATATTTTCGAGAAACAGTGTATGTTCTAGCACTAAGTGATGGGGTTCAATGGAAGGAAATGTTAAGCATTGATAATTGGGTGCTCGTGAAACAAACTTTTGGAATGTATTACTATTATTTCATTGATGCAAATCTTGTGGTTCACTTGTACTTACTTACTTAAACCTATGATTTCACCAACGTTTTCGTTGACAGATTTCTATGTTTTTCTCAGGTCCTTGAACGATACATGATACATGCTTCCGCTCATTATTTTGATACTTGCATTGGATGTCGAGTATATATGCATACATGGAGCGTCTTTTGGATACTTTTAAATTGTATCGCATAAGTTTCATTTGTACTTAAAACTTTGTATCGTAACTTGTGGTGGAACTATTCTTGTAAACTTGAACAACCTTTACATTTGAAATGAATGCGACATATCTTTTGGTCAAACGTTGTTTTAAGGACTTATGACCACGTAACGGGACCTAAGTAGACGGCGCCGTCAATGACGATTTGGTCGGGTCGCTACAACAACTATCTTATTCCGACTCGCTCGTTTCTTCTTATTCGGTTTTGGTTCGTTTTGCCAAGTTTTTAGGGATATATGATGTTCCCCTAATACGAGCCGTCGTTTTCCACATTGGTTTAGAAAAACCTGGTGGTTTAGAGGTTCCCGGGTTATTGTCACAACTTAAGAAATACGGGTGTTGACGATACATATAAAGTTCATCGGGTTTGGAATCAAATTTCTCTATTTTTATGCCCTTTCCCTTATTGTTCTCTTTTGCCTTATTAAATTGTGTTGGGGTAATTTCTATAACATCATCGGAATCCTTGTCGGGATCCGATTCATCGGAGAATTGGTAATCCTCCCAATACTTTGCTTTCTTGGCGGAAACACCATTGACCATAATTAACTTTGGTCGGTTGGTTGAGGATTTTCTTCTACTTAACCGTTTTATTATTTCCCCCACTGGTTCTATTTCTTCTTCCGGTTCCGATTCTTCTTTCGGTTCCGATTCTTCTTTCGGTTCCGACTCTTCTTCCGGTTCCTCTTCGGGAACTTGTGAATCAGTCCACGAATCATTCCAATTTACATTTGACTCTTCATTATTATTAGGTGAGTCAATGGGACTTGTTCTAGAGGTAGACATCTATCACATAATATCAAATAAATTAAGAGATTAATATATCACATAATATTCACATGTTAAAAATATATAGTTTCCAAAAAAAATTTGTTAAGCAATCATTTTTCAAGTAAACACGGTCGAAGTCCAGACTTACTAATGCATCCTAACAAACTCGATAAGACACACTAATGCAAAGTTCTGGTTCTCTAAGACCAACGCTCGGATACCAACTGAAATGTCCCGTTCATATTGATTATAAACGTTCCATATTAATTGATTTCGTTGCGAGGTTTTGACCTCTATATGAGACGTTTTTCAAAGACTGCATTCATTTTTAAAACAACCATAACCTTTATTTTATCAATAAAGGTTTCAAAAGCATTACTTAGATTATCAAATAATGATAATCTAAAATATACTGTTTACACACGACCATTACATAATAGTTTACAATAGAAATATATTACATCGACATATGTTTCTTAAATGCAGTTTTTACACAATATCATACAAACATGGCCTCCAAATCTTGTCCTTATTTTAGTATGCAACAGCGGAAGCTCTTAGTATTCACCTGAGAATAAACATGCTTTAAACGTCAACAAAAATATTGGTGAGTTATAGGTTTAACCTATATATATATCAAATCGTAACAATAGACCACAAGATTTCATATTTCAATACACATCCCATACATAGAGATAAAAATCATTCATATGGTGAACACCTGGTAACAGACATTAACAAGATGCATATATAAGAATATCCCCATCATTCCGGGACACCCTTCGGATATGATATAAATTTCGAAGTACTAAAGCATCCGGTACTTTGGATGGGGTTTGTTAGGCCCAATAGATCTATCTTTAGGATTCGCGTCAATTAGGGTGTCTGTTCCCTAATTCTTAGATTACCAGACTTAATAAAAAGGGGCATATTCGATTTCGATAATTCAACCATAGAATGTAGTTTCACGTACTTGTATCTATTTTGTAAATCATTTATAAAACCCGCATGTATTCTCATCCCAAAAATATTAGATTTTAAAAGTGGGACTATAACTCACTTTCACAGATTTTTACTTCGTCGGGAAGTAAGACTTGGCCACTGGTCGATTCACGAACCTATAACAAATATGTACATATATATCAAAGTATATTCAAAATATATTTACAACACTTTTAATACATTTTGATGTTTTAAGTTTATTAAGTCAGCTGTCCTCGTTAGTAACCTACAACTAGTTGTCCAACGTTAGATGTACAGAAAAAAATTGATATATATTATCTTGAATCAATCCACGACCCAGTGTATACACGTCTCAGGCTAGATCACAACTCAAAGTATATATATTTTTGGAATCAACCTTAACCCTGTATAGCTAACTCCCACATTACTGCATATAGAGTGTCTATGGTTGTTCCAAATAATATATACACATGGGTCGATATGATATGTCAAAACATTTGCATACGTGTCTATGGTATCCCAAGATTAAATAATGTATTAGAATACATGTATAATACAATATAAGTTAGCTAGGATATGTTTAATATAGATTTGTTACCAATTTTCACGTTGTTACAACAAGAAAAATTATCCAATTTTGTTTTACCCATAACTTCTTCATTTTAAATCCGTTTTGAGTGAATCAAATTGCTATGGTTTCATATTGAACTCTATTTTATGAATCTAAATAGAAAAGGTATAGGTTTATAGTCAGAAATATAAGTTACAAGTCATTTTTGTAAAGGTAGTCATTTCAGTCGAAAGAATGACGTCTAGATGACCATTTTAGAAAACATACTTCCACTTTGAGTTTAATCATGATTTTTGGATATAGTTTCATGTTCATAAGAAAAATCATTTTCCCAAAAGAATAAATTTTAAATCACAGTTTATCATAGTTTTTAATTAACTAACCCAAAACAGCCAGCGGTGTTACTACGACGGCGTATGTCTGGTTTTTACAGTGTTCTTCGTGTTTCCAGGTTTTAAATCATTAAGTTAGCATATAATATAGATATAGAACATGTGTTTAGTTGATTTTAAAAGTCAAGTTAGAAGGATTAACTTTTGTTTGCGAACAAGTTTAGAATTAACTAAACTATGTTATAGTGATTACAAGTTTAAACCTTCGAATAAGATAGCTTTATATGTATGAATCTAATGATGTTATGAATATCATTACTACCTAAAGTTTTCTGGATAAAGTTACTGGAAATGTGAAAAATGGATCTAGCTTCAAAGGATCCTTGGATGGCTTGAAAGTTCTTGAAGCAGAATCATGACACGAAAACAAGTTCAAGTAAGATTTCCACTCGAAATAAGATTGTTATAGTTATAGAAATTGAATCAAAGTTTGAATATGAGTATTACCTTGTATTAGAAAGATATCTTACTGTAAATAAGAAAGATTTCTTGAGGTTGGATGATCACTCTACAAGATTGGAAGTAAGCTAGCAAACTTGGAAGTATTCTTGATTTTATGAAACTAGAACTTGTAGAATTTATGAAGAACACTTAGAACTTGAAGATAGAACTTGAGAGAGATCAATTAGATGAAGAAAATTGAAGAATTAAAGTTTTTTTAGGTGTTTTTGGTCGTTGGTGTATGGATTAGATATATAGGATATGTAATTTTGTTTTCATGTAAATAAGTCATGAATGATTACTCATATTTTTGTAATTTTATGAGATATTTCTTGCTAGTTGCCAAATGATGGTTCCCACATGTGTTAGGTGACTCACATGGGCTGCTAAGAGCTGATCATTGGAGTATATATACCAATAGTACATACATCTAAAAGCTGTGTATTGTACGAGTACGAATACGGGTGCATACGAGTAGAATTGTTGATGAAATTGAACGAGGATGTAATTGTAAGAATTTTTGTTAAGTAGAAGTATTTTGATAAGTGTATTGAAGTCTTTCAAAAGTGTATGAATACATATTAAAACACTACATGTATATACATTTTAATTGAGTCGTTAAGTCATCGTTAGTAGTTACATGTAAGTGTTGTTTTGAAACCTTTAGGTTAACGATCTTGTTAAATGTTGTTAACCCATTGTTTATTAAATCAAATGAGATGTTAAATTATTACATTATCATGATGTATTAATATATCTTAATATGATATATATACATTAAATGTCGTTACAACGATAATCGTTACATATATGTCTCGTTTCAAAATCATTAAGTTAGTAGTCTTGTTTTTACATATATAGTTCATTGCTAATATACTTAATGATATGTTTACTTATCATAATATCATGTTAACTATATATATATATATATATCCATATATATGTCATCATATAGTTTTTACAAGTTTTAACGTTCGTGAATCGCCGGTCAACTTAGGTGGTCAATTGTCTATATGAAACCTATTTCAATTAATCAAGTCTTAACAAGTTTGATTGCTTAACATATTAGAAACACTTAATCATGTAAATAACAATTTCATTTAATATATATAAACACGAAAAAGTTCGGGTCACTACAAGTACCCCTCGGATTACGCGCCCACTAAAGTTGATCCTCGGAGGAGGAGATATGTGAGGACTTTTCGGAGTAACCGCACCCCGAACTCACTCTAATTAGCCACGTACAACATATGAACATTAGAAGGTTGTTCACTTCCCGCAAGGTGACCCGTATCCCGTACGCTTTCATGACCGTCACTTATCTCTTTCGTTCTTCACCACTACTCAACGATCTAACGACACTTCTGGATTTAGGACCCTAACACTCTTAGGCATTGGGGAAGTCGGGAGGACATCTCCTTTCACAAGGTCAGAGTGCCTTCTACTGATGCTCAGCCATACCCAAAGACTTGGGAGTCGCCTCAAGACATATTGTATTACTACTTGCTATACGTGCAACTCAACGCGAGACCCAGATTGAATTTCTAGAAAGGAACCTAACAACGTTACCTGAACCCGAACATTTTGAAGAAATTTCGGGACATTTAGGCATTGGTGCATGACCTACGGAACCTACGCACCCACACCGAGAAACCGTGAGATTAATTATGTAGATTTTGTTTTGAGATAGCATAGATAAAGCACCGTTGGATGAAATTGAGTAGAACTGGAAGTGATCACGTTACATTGACCATATGGAGTGATATTGGAATGAACGTATGATTTAGTACAATATAATGACGCCAGACCAGCGTAATTATACTGAAGTGAATCATGCAGAAGTCCCAATGTTACTATATAAGGAATATGAAGTGATTCAGATAAAATCTTGATAGGAACCACTTGAGTATACGCATTATGGTCTATTAGAGGTAGGGAAAGAATAACCACGTAGCCCAGATACTGTACAAAAAGGGCCTTGATTGCATAAATGATAACCCGAAAATTTGTTATGGATATAGACACTCTGGACACTTAAGGACAAAGTTCTTAAATAGGAAAAACTTTGGACTTACTTACTGTAGAGCAATAGTTATCTCAGCTATGGAGACTCGCATGGATCCTAATTTTTAGTTAGGGTACGTTTCGTCATGATGTTTTATTGTCTCGGAGTTGTTTAATACTAGAGAGATAGAAACCTTATATCTAAGAACCTTAGTGTTATGACTAATAAGCCATTAACAACCATGCGAGTTAAGTATTCTATAGGACAAGCTAATGGTAAGCTGGCAGAGATAGAGGAATGATTTAAGGTAGTACATTAAAATTAACAGGTGGGTCATTTGGAGATGACCTCATGTCAACAAAACTTGGAAGTTTAAAGTAGTAGTGGAAAGGATTAGTTACCTACGCACAAGCGGATGTTATTTGGGGAGAATGATAGAATTTTTCACGGTAGTATAATAAGATTTGGTTGGAATGAACCTTAAGATTAACCCAATACTCATCAAGTTAGGAAGCTTTGATGAAATAGTTTGAATGGACTGGCTTTCAAGGATGAAAGCGAAAGTTATTTATAGTGAGAAGGTCATTCGTGTACCTCGCGAGAATGGTGAGCCGTTAATAGTTTACGGGGAGAGAAGTAGCCCGAAACTAAACCTTATTAGTTGCATGACAACAATCCGAAATCCCACAATGGAAATGGGAAGGAATAACAATGGATTTTATCACGAAGCTACCGAAAACGGTAGGCTGTTAGGACACTATCTGGGTTATCATTGACCATCTCACCAAATCTGCTCACTTTTTAGCCATGAAAGAAACCGATACAATGGATAAACTTACACGACGATACATAAAGGAAATTGTATCCCGTCACTTCAGCGATTCAAATTCTATCTTAAGGACTAGCCAGGAATCTTATTTGATACTCATTCTTACGCGTCTCTGAATCCTAACTTATTCCGAGAGATTTCTTATTTGATGATAATCACACCATCATCCTTCTTACTTCGATATTAGTCATACCAGTTCAAAATTTTACAAAATCAATGAGTAGTTAATTCCCATCCTCACACTCTCCCATTCATATCTCACTTATAAGCAACAACTTCACACTTAAGCATTTTTGGTCAAAGGACTTATGCCCTACTAATAGTCATCAACCACATTTAAATTCAATAGTTTTATTACCTCAAATATCACCCGAAATTTTCAAAATCTTTTACTCAATCCTCATCAAGCTTTTTCCAACTTGTAATCTCCGAAACATGAAAATTTTGTTTGCCAAAATTTCTCACACACTATTTTACTGTGTTATCCTCTCAAAGTTTTATATAATTTTATTTGCCATTCGTGCAAATTTTTGAAATCGTATATGTTATATAAAATAAAGTAAATGGTTACTTATTTTTGACAAATACATATGAAATTTTACTATTACTTCTACAAATCAAATCTTTTATTCAAAGGATATTTTACTTTGAATGGTGCATGTTGTACATAACCCTAGTTTACTAAGAACTTCGTTTCTTTTCTTACATTGTCACCTTAAACAGTTTTTATAAATAAAAAAAAATTGTTGCTTATTATATAAAATTTTTCGTTGCTTATTCGTATCTAAGTCATCCTAAAGACTTTACAACCGTCAAAATTGAAGGATTCATGTGTGTGTGTGTGTGTGTGATGAAGGCACTTACTACCACGTCACACAGAGCATTCGGACATCCACTAACACTTGAACCATTCAAAATTACTGCGTTACCCAGGAATCTCATTTGTCACACCGGTCGGAGCAATGCTCTTTCTTACGTAACCCTAAGTCCTGACTTATTCCGAGGGATTCTCATTTAGTGATATTAACACCATCAGTACTCCGACTTTAATATTGTCCATAATCTGTTTGGCATTTTGCAAAGTCAAGAAGCGATTAACTTCTCATCCTCATGCTCTATCCTTCATACCTCACTTTTTAGCAACGGCTTCGCACGTGAACATTTTTGGGCCAAAGACTTAAGTCCCTGATAATCATCAAAACTACATTTAATTCATTAGTTTTCATTACCTAGTAACATGTCAACCGATGATTCAAAGATTTTCCACTCAATCTTTTTCAAATCGTAACCTCTGAAATACGAAAAACTATGTTTATCAAAAATTTTACACGTGGATTTTACACGTTGCTTATTTGTGCGGTCCTCATGAGATTTATGGACAAATGAAAGTACTAAAAACTTTTCTATCACTTATGCAATTTATAAAATCATATATGAATAAATTTACCCTTACTTATTTTGGGTTAGTACATACTAAGTTATACCTTCAAGATATTTAAAAGTCGCTCCTTTATTGAGTTGTTTAACTTAAGTCAAATAGTTTGTGCAAAATGGTACACGTTGTACATACTTCTGAATTTACTAAGAACTTCTTTCCGTTTATGTTATCACATCAAACGTTTAAAGGTTTTTCAAAACTCCCTTGGTTGATTTTATTGAAGGTTTTCGTATTAGACTACACCATGTATGGATCAAGCTTCTTCTCGCCCTCCGTTGGGGATAAAGCTTACTATTAAAATCTTTGTTAAAAACACTTGAGCCACTTTGGGTGGTAGTTTTATAAAAAATTTTAAGAAGTCTTTGCGCTCATGAAATGTTCCTTTTAAGGTTAGACATGGCAAAAACGCGGGCCGATAAATCAAGTTTTCTGAGAAACACTCAGTGGTCACCCTATCGTAGGAATGGCACTAGGCGGATTTCTACTCTCAATGTTTCACGGCTAAATCGAAACACCCTCGTAAACGTCATCTCTATGAATCAGTAGGTTGAGGTACAAGGAATCGTTTTTGAGATTCTTTTCACTTAGAGTAAACCGTTCTTTATGACCAAGGGTTCACATATCCTCTCATCCGCGCATCCCCATAAGTATAAGGATAAATTCGGATCAATCCACTCGAAGAGTTCACTCTGGTTCAAGGACCACACCTTTCGTGAGATTTTCTTTCGGAATTGTAGTGTAAGATACTTTAGGAATCCATGAATCTCGTTATCCTCTTGGAAGGGGACTGCTTAAAACATTTACGGCATTGATGTGGATACTCTACATATTTCTTCCTTCGTTGATTGCAACTTTATGTTGTTCTAGTTAATAATAACCATAACTTCTGTAGCGACCCGATAAAATCGTCATTGACGGCGCCGTCTACTTAGGTCCCGTTACGTGGTCATAAGTCTTTAAAACAACATTTGACCAAAAGTATGTCGCATTCATTTCAAAAGTAAAGATGTTTCAAGGTTTACAAGGTAGTTCGACAACTAGTTACATAACAAAATTTAAAGTACAATTTAAATATATGCGACACAAATGAAAGTAGCCAAAAGACGCTCCACGTATGCATGTTTACTCGACATCCAAGCAAGTATCAAAAGTAATGAGCTGAAGCATGTATCACACAAATGTTCAAGGACCTGAGAAAAACATAGAAATCTGTTAACGAAAACGTTGGTGAAATCATAGGTTTGAGTAAGTAAGTACAAGTGAACCACAAGATTTGCAACAATGATATAATAGTAATACATTCCAAAAGTTTATTTCACGAGCACCCAATTATCAATGCTTAACATTCCTTCCATAGAACCCCATCACAATAGTGTTAGAACATACACTGTTTCTCGAAAATATATTTCATTCGTAAACGGTAGCGAACCGTTTGAATGAGGGTTTGTCAAACCCATATGGCCATATAACATAAGTTCTCGCTTACACCTGGCAAGTGTAACTAATGATAATCGAATTGAGGATTTTTGTTCAAACTCGTATGTAGAATGTTTGTTTTCCGGTAGTTGTGTTCACTTAGTAAAAAGAAACGTTTATGTTTTCTCATCCCAAATGTAAGTGCAAAAGAGTAAAAGTGGGACTATGATCTCACCTTGAGCGCAAGAGCAAATAAGTACTTCGACGAGTAGCGTGTGCAAAGAACAATGCTAGTCTTGACCTAAACAAATAGGTTGTATCAATAACGATAGTCACGATTGGTCAAAGATGTTCAATTAGTCCTATGGCTCGTTAAGACTCGATCATAATAGCATGTGAATCAAATTGTCATGTTTCATGCAAGGTACAAGTATAAAAGCATGTTAGAACGATTGCACAAACATTTGGTTAAGTTTGATTAAAAGTCAACTTAGGTCGGGTCAAAGTCAACGAAAAAGTCAACACGTTCGGGTCGGGTCCCGAACTATTTTTCTGAGGTTTTTAATCATATATGAGCATGTTAGAACAAGTTACATGTGAATCGGAGGTCCATAGTATAGCAAACATTTTCCGTAAAATGACCAGCGAAGACAGAAGCCTGCCAGTGTATCTGGACGGCGTCCAGATTGTCTGGACGGCGTCCAGCTTTGAAGGCTGAGACGGCGTCCAAAGATCTGGATGGCGTCCAGCTTTGAAAACTGGGACGGCGTCCAAGGATCTGGACGGCGTCCAGGTCCGTATTCAAGTCTGATGCAGAAACTCCTAAGTTCACGAACCAAAAACCAAACTAACACATTTTATGATCCGCAAACAACCAAAACATGTATCTTATATCATAGGAAAGGTATTTTGACGAGAAAAACGAATAGACACATTTCAACGAGTAATCCAACACTTACAACAACCCAAAACCGCATTAAACGTTCATAATCAAAGGTTCAAGTTCTAAAAACGCATTTCATGATTCGGGCAACCAATTTAAATGTATGATATGCCGTTTCGAAGGTAATCAAACACACATTGCAACAAAACACTTATCAACAATATTTCATAGCATTTAATACATCAAAAGTTCATATAAAGCTTATCAAACCCTAACCAAAATCTCAAAACCAATAATCATGTTAATGTAAGGTTTTCATGTCAATCAACACACCAAAACGAAGCTAATGAAGTAACTAACACTTTGAACACACAACCATTAACATCTAAACACATTTCATCATCCAAAATCAAAGATTTAGCAAGCTCTTTTTCAAGTTCATGCTAGCTATGTCAATTCACAAGATCGAGCATACAAATCACATATACGACATCACCATGAGCCATAGACACTAATTAACACACCTTTAAGTCAAGAACACTAAAATTATGAAATTTAGAGTTTTTAAAAAGTTACCCAATCGAGATGAAATTAGTATCAAAACGTAGAGAATGAAGAGAGGATTCCAAATATGTAATTTGTTTTGATGTTAGCCTCCAAAATCGGATTTAGATGATGAATTAAGGATTGAATGTTGAGAGGATTTGGAAGTAGTAAAAGATGAGGATGAAAATGAATGGATGAAAGGGGTTTGACCCTTTGACCTAGTCAGGGGTTTGATCCCTTGTCAAGTTTAGTCCCTCAACTTTCGTTCGGGTGCGTGAATTACCTAAACGAGATAATTTAAAACGCGTATTAACAGGAGATGTTATAAGCATATAACGGAGTTTAAAATAGTATAACGGAAAAGTAAACGGAAAAAGGCGGGATGTTACAACTTCAACATGTAACTGAATGGATAAAGTTACAATATGGAACTGTGCTTTCATTCCATCCAAGGATAAGTTCACACGTAGTATGTTGTGATCATCATGTTTTCTATTCTATCTGTCAGTTTTGTATTGCGACACAAGCGCTCAATGTTTTAGGTAAGTTTAGAAATATTCATGATGTATTTCATGCATCCGGCTTACTGAAGATGCCTGTAGGGCTAAAAACATCATATTTCCTTTTGTGAGTATATATATTCGGATGACATATTCATGTTAGCAAGAAACGAAATCAACTTTTTGGTCTCTTAGGACAAGAGACTTAATTAATGGCATATACCTATTCTTACTTTTATGCGCCGAAGTACCCTTCAAGGTAAATCACTCACTTCTGAGCCCACGAGTCTCACGAAACTTTAATACGCTACTTCTTAATTAAATACGGTACCACTCTTAGTCACTCCTAAAATTTTGGGACGAAATTTCCATTAACAGGTGGGTAATGTAACGACCCGACTTTTTCGACTTGCTTTTGTGCCTTGTGTTTTTGCGAAACTGCGTATTTGTGCGTACTGTGCTATCTTATACTCTGGAATCTTTATACACATGACTTACTTTCATTTATATGTTAAAACGTGCCTTTAGGTACGTAGGATACTTAACTTGATCACCGGAAACCTTTATGACCGTTAGTGTCACTTGACGTTACGAACAAACTGCGTACTGCATACACGTTTAACTTTTGTCGTAATCGGAATATTATGACTACGAAATCTTAATTATTATTTCATAATAATAATTACTTAGGTTTTTGGATGCTTAATTACGCGTAGTAATTTACTTATGCTTACTAGTTAGTCTTGTTGGACTTTCTACCTTGTTGGGCCTTAGCCCACCCTACACTAGTTAGTGGACTATTTAATTAGCCGAATTATTGATAGCTAGTGACCCATTAATATGTAAGACAAATACCCATTTATTAGAGGGAACATACTAGCATTTATGTCAAGTATTATCCTTAATGTTGCATGGGATCCTAACATAAGCACCAACTTTAGACAACCATTAATCAAAAAGCAAACTTTTGTCCCCCCTTGTCCCCCCTTGTCCCAACGGCCATGACACCCCTCCCACACCCCATTCACCTATAAATACTAGCCTTATTCTATTCATTTTACACTTGCTTTTATTTGTAATTCACACACACTCACTCTCTAATTCTCTCTCTAGTCCTTCTCTCTCTAAAAAGTGTAAGTATTTTGAATTTCTCTTCTTCTTCCTCTTCTCATCATCACGAATTCATCATCATCATCATCATGGGTCTAGCTTTTTAGCTTTTGATCTTGATTACATCTTGTAGATTCAAACATGGATTTGAATCCTTCAAGAACATGGAAGATTCAAGCTTTCTAGCTTTGAATCTTCACCCACTTTGTAGATCTATATTTTTTTTACTTTAATCTTTCTATTTTGTTATAAAGATTCAAACTTGTGTTTGTAATCTTCATGTAACTTAAAGATCCAAGCTTTATGCTTCAAGATCTTCAAAACAACCAAGATGCAAGCTTTCTAGCTTGAATCTTCATATCTTTTGTTGGATCTAAGTTTTCTAACTTATGATCTCATTATTTTGTTATAAAGATCAAAACTTGTGTTTATGGTCTTCATATAACTTAAAGATCTAAGCTTTATGCTTCAAGTTCTTCAAGAAGACTAAAGGTTCAAGCTTTCTAGCTTTGTGACCTTATAACTTGTGTGAAAAGGATCCAAGCTCTCTAGCTTAGGGTTCCATCACTTCATTTGACTTAGATTATGTTCATACTTGTTTGATTGAGGTAAAGTTTGTAGCTTTAGTTGTAAATGTAACTTGTAATTGTGTTAAGACTAAGGATATGATGTAACCTTGGTTTATCATCCATCTAAGACTCTTAAATGAGTTGTGTTCTTACTTGGTCTTAACATATTGTGTGTTGATGGTAGAATCTTGGTCAAGGTGATGCTAACCCATCAACGAGTTGTACACTTGAAGCTACAAGCATCAAGGATGAGAACCGTGATGAGCATCAAGCACTAAGAACCCCACCGGAGCACATTGCTTACTGTTTTCGGGATCTGATCAGACCAACTGGACTACTATAAAGTTGATTTCAGTTAGTTCGGTTCGAGTAGATGATTTTCCGTTTAGACCTCGTCTTAATCCGAGTTACGTTTTAGGATTTATGGCCTTCCGAAAGTCACTACACCCTATTACCGTTGTGCTGAAATTTCTGACCTACTCGCACTTAAACCGTCAGCACGGTCAAACGAAGACGAGTTTGGTTCTGGAAATTGGTCAGCAACTAGGGGACTCATATACGGAGCCATAGCCACTGATTACGCATCTTTTCGATTTACGTAGAGGTCGTATCAGCTGACTGAAGTCAGCCTATTGTTTCGATCTCTATTCTTGTCGAACTTACTTAGCTTTTATGATGATGAATGATGATGATGATGACACTTAAACTTCTTTTATGCACTATTAGAACTTATGAGGATAACATACTGACCTAGTAACCTTTGACTTAGGTTGACGACCTTTCGGACCGACTTACTACTTGCATACTTTCATTATCGACTTTACCGCTCTTATCACTGGTAGTTATAGCATCCATTTTTACTTTAATTATTTTGGGACTGAGAATACATGCGCTTTTTATGTTTTACATACTAGGCACGAGTACTTAAACTTTATATGTGTGTGGGTTATACAATGGCATAAACTTTCCCCTTAGCTCGGTAATGTTTAGTCATTGGTTTTTGAACCGGTGAACGCGAATCTTAGATATGGATCCATTGAGTTTGACATCCCCACTCGGGCTAGTCGCGCTAGCATTTAACGGGTGTTTAATACTTCGTAAACTTACACACTCGCCAAGTGTACTTTTAGGGGGTAATATTACGTTAAGTTAGTTACCGGGTGCCCACGGATAAGCATATACTTTATCATACTGATTTGAAATACTGATTTGACGCTGGTTGAAGCACTGAAATCTCGTGGCCTACATTACATTACTGATTACAGACAAACTATAGCTCACCAACATTCGTGTTGACTTTTTAAGCATGTATTTCTCAGGTGCTTAGACGTTGTTGCTTCCGCTATTAGACTTGCTGCCTTGGTGTTATAAACTTGCTGTTATAGACTTGCTGTTACGGACCTGCTGTGCTAGATTTCCGCTGCATTACTTAGAGATGTCTCAATCATGGAACTTATATTTTGCATTCGTAACTTATGTTATTTTGGATTACTGGTTTTGTAATGACTTTTGTGTCACGTTATCTTTTGTAAAACATTTGAAGTTATCTTTTTCATGAATGCAAAACTCATTTTTAAACAGCATATAGTGTTTGACCTTGTAAAGATCCTGTTGTTGATGATCCGTACACGTTGGTTTTGTACGAGGCGTCACATATATCCATTCAATAAATAAATAAATATCTTGTGTAAAATTGTATCGTATTTAATAGTATTTTGCAGTAAAAATATAACTATTTCATATACACCTCGCAAAACATCAACCACCCTGTTGCGTTCTTTTTACTTGGTTCTTCTCCCGCTTTCTCTATAAATATTTAACATATTACATTAACTTATATAATAAATTATATATATAATAAATACCAAATATATATATTAACAGTAGGTATAATAAATATTAAAATAAAAAATATATATAATAAATATATAATTTAACAGTAGGTATATATATATATATATATATATATATATATATATATATATATATAGATATATATACATATATATATATATATATATATATACACACACACACATATATATATATATATATATATATATATATATATATATATATATATATATAATAAATATATAAATATATACCTTAACAGTAGGTATAAAATAATAAATATATATAAATAATAAATATAAACAATAAGTTATATACCTTTTTTCTTTGTTTCGTGTTTGCGAGTAGCCCGAGGTTCTTGAACTTTTTGCGATTCTTGCGATTGGGTTTGAGAAGTTGCTTGTTGGGTTTGAAAATTTTGTTGTGGTTGGTTTTGGAACAATTGTTGTGCTTGACTTTGGAACAATTGTTGTGATTGGTTTTGGAACATTTGTTGATTTTGCATCATTTGTTGGTGTTGTAAAAATGCTCATCGTTGTTGATGTTGTTCATGAGTTAAAGGCGGCACGATTTGTTGTGGTTGGTTGAACCCAAATAAATTTTTAGTGACGGATAACAATTGTTGTGGACTTGGTGTTTGAAGAGGTCGGTTTAACCCGGGACTATTAGGAGTCCCGAACGCCAAAATATTTGATAACGGACGGGTACTTGAAAGTGGTGCATCGTGATCATCAACATTTGCGTTTTGTGAATTGTTTGGAGTGTTAGCCATTTTTTGGTAAATAAAGATGAAATTGGGAGTATTTGAAGTAAACTGTGTGTATTTTTGTTGAGTAAAATGAGGATATATATAATAGTAAAAATAATTAATTTTTTTTTTTTATTCCAACGGCTCCCCTCATCAATTTTCCAACGGATATATTTTTTGTGGCCAACCAAAACCAGACACGTGGACAAAACGTCCGTTGGAAGCTCCGTTGGAGTCTCACCAACGCCGGCAAAACACCGGTTGCCAACGCCGTGATACGACATCGAGTTGGCGTTTCGGGCAATCCACGTCGGCACCAACGGGGTTGAATAGGGTGCGATACAACTGGTCTAATACAGTTTCAAAGAAGTGATATCAACAAACTAGTCTTAAATATTCATTTGATACAATTCTTGATATCTAACAAAATCTATGAAATTTACATATTAACTAACAGACAAAAGTTATGAATAGTAATCAGGGGCATTTTCGACTTTTCGCATTTTTTTTAATTTTTAACTAAATTTCATTTTACCAACAAAGCCCCACAAACTTTTTTGAAAAATTCAAATCGACCCCCAAACAGAGGGGTAAAGTGTCAAATAACCATTTTCATAAAAAATCTTAAATAAACTCCACCCAAATATTCAACGGGTCATATCTTCTCGCTCGCAACGAGTTAAATTTTTTCGACACTATCGTTAAACTCGAAATAATTTTAGGAACACAATGTCACTAGCTATACGCAAAACGGACGCTTTTTAAAAAACGCTAAATATTTGGGGTACTTTTCATACATGTTGATTTTGCGTTAAATTTTTAAAAGTCGACAATTCCATAGCAAAATGCGGAGATGCACATATATTGTTAATTTAAAATAACATTTAAATCTCTCACGAGTTATACCTTTTAGTTCGACTCGAGTTGCGCTTCAACGACATCATCGTTAGCCACAAAATAATTTTACTAAACGCAATAAAATACATTGAAAACCGAACCCCCGGCGCGAAGCGAGGGTTCGATAACTAGTTCTAATCATATTTCATTTCCACATATTCCACTTCATTCGGTTATCCTTTGATTATCGCATAATAAAAATTTCCACTTTCAAATTATATATGTTAATGATTATTGATATCGATTGTTCCTAGGAGGACAACCGACCCAACAAATAAAGGAGAATGGACTGCAAAGAGGTATCATATCACGTATTTTTGTAATTAGTTGATACGGTTTCTTCGAGTCGGCCGTAAACTTTTATGATAGAAGCTGATTCGAGATGGGTAGTCTCAAAAAAGAAAAACAAGAGAGAAACATATTTTGAAAAAAACCAATTTTTCATTCATCATATATTTCCTAATAGAACAACGTACATACTTATACTCTAAATTAACAGTTGCTACTACTATTACATTTGGAACATGAAAATAACTTCTAACACTAATGGCGTGATCACTAAAAAAATGGTTATGTTTATTAATCAATAAAACTGATGCCTTGTCTTGGTTCCTTATTTGTTATTTGGGTCGTTGTGGCTAATTCAAGGGTTCAATTGTTGGTGTTTTGGCTAAAGGTGTTTGGAACAAAGCAATTGCTTCAAGTATATATCTGGTTGGTTTGGTTTTATGGGCTCAATTTTATGTTTGAGTTCACCTTCTTTATGTATGAATCCCTCCAATTGAGCTGCTGCTACTGTGATGATTCAAGGAAAAGAGTCTTCATGTTATTTGAGTTTTATGGTGTTTAAAGTTATGTCTTTCACAGTTTTTGTTTTAGCATTTGGGTATGCCTCATTGTAAGCCTAGTAAGTTTTTGTTTTAGCATTTGGGTAATGTCACATTGTAAGCCCAGTATGCGTATTGTAAGGGCATGTTTGTACTCTCTAATTTTCACAATTTTCATGAAAATTCATATATTTTCAATTCTGCTTTTTTGAAAGAAAAAAAAAAAAACGTTGATTTTTTTAAGGTCACTCCCTATCGTAACTAAACTATTCATCCTCTTAACATGTTACATCAGCGCCACATCAGCACTCAAATCCTATAACTAATTCATAAAATCCTATAACTAAACACTGCCTATCATGACTAAAACATCTTCCTCTTAACTGCCACGTCATTAATTTATTTCTTTTATATTTATTTTAAATTCTAAATGACATAAAAATATTAATAAATATACAACTAATCACATTTTTTAAACAACACTTTTATTAATTAAACACAAATACGCAGTGGCGACTCCACATAGAGTGGATTGGGGTCAAAGGACCCCATTAGCAAAAAAAATTTATGTATAAAATACTACTAAAATTGTATAGGACACCACTAAATTCATAGATAAGACCCCATATATTTTTAAAATTAGCGATTTTTATGGAAGTAAATAGTCATTTATTAGGAAAAAAATTTACAATATTCTACTCCTATTGTATAGGACCCCATTGAATTATGATCCTAGAATCGCCACTGCAAATACGGTTACATTTTTTTATAAAAAAAGACAAATAAATAAAACATACAACAATAATATAAATTGATTCAATTGTGCTTGGCATCTAGCCATTTGAAATATATTCACGCAACATCACTTTTTCAGCAACCTACACAATTTTGAACAAACTTATATAAAACATGCACTTTTTCATAAAATGAGACCCACATTTAGTTTATAACTTTCGCCAAATCCATGGTGAAAGTGGTTAACTAAGACGGGTAACTAATCCGTGCCTATGGTTCATTACGGGTAATGACGGATAACTAGCGGGTAATGAACCATAGGGTGTGCTCTAAGGCCACTCCCTATCGTAACTAAACTATTCATCATCTTAATCTTCCACATCAGCGCCATATCAACACCAATATCCTATAACTAACTCATAATTAAACACTCCCTATAATGGCTAAAACAATACTCCTCTTAATATACAACGTATAAGCAATAAAGCATCAAGTCCAACAATAAAAAGCCACTGGACCCACAATTCCTATAACTAAACTTAAAACTTCCGTTAAATTCATGGTGAATGCGGGTAATTAAAGCGGGTAATGAGCCTATACCTATAATTAGTTACGGGTAATGACGGATAATGTGCGGGTAACAGACGGGTAACTAACTATAGGGTGGTTTAAGGATATGCATAAAACTGTACAAGATGTCAAAAAATGTGTGATTTCCATCTTAAAGTTTGTGCCAACTCCCCATAATTTACGTCTCAATTCTCGTGCCGATCTTCCATATCATCATCATGATCATCCTATCGTGGACCCACCGTCTCCCTCCACGTCATCACCACCTCATTCATCCTCTTATATATATCACAGTCAAACATTTAACAAATAGAAGGAGCCGTGCAATAATAAAGCAATAGAAAACGAAAACGTAAACGTAAACAAGCTAGTTAGTTACTTTACTCCGTACTTATTTAAGCAAAAATGATTTCTGAAGCTGCCGATCGGAGATTGAATACGATTTCTCGTCACCTGATCGTAACTAATGAAGACGAAGGTAGCAATGGCGTGATCTCATCTTCGATTACTTCTTCCGGTGGTGATTCCGTCTTCGCTAACGTAGTTCGTGCTCCCGAAGATCCGATCCTCGGGGTATGTACTGCTCTACCTAATTATGATTCTGTTCAGCTTTTTATTTTTTTTTGATATATGGATATGGATAGGGATGATTGTAACAAATTGTACTGTATGTGTTTTGTAATTAGGTTTCCGTATTCAGTTTTGCATTTTTACGATTAGACTTTAGTACGGAGTAGTAGGTTTTGATGTTACTTTGGAAATCAAACATAAAGTTGAGAATCGTGAGAATTATAAGATTATGAGCTAGATCATATGTGATTGATTATGATTTTGAGTTTGATCATTAGAGAAATTAAAAAGCCCCTAAAATTACGTGTAAGTAGCTGATCGAGCGTTCACATGTGAACAAATGATACATAATGTATCTAATTTGAGTCTTCATTCATACTTCAACTTTATTTATTTATCAAACGTGGACAACTGAACAATAATGTACTGCTGTGGCTCTCAGCCTTTTGTTGATCTGTTATTTGAGCCTCACTCTATGAAGAAATGATGTTATATGACCACTTAAAAAAAAAAAAAAAAATTCCTGCTTGTTGGCCGGAGGTCCACTCGGAAGCAATCTCTTTATCCGTTGAATAGAGAGAGGGATTCTACTTTTAAGAGTGTTTTCACTCTGGGTGGAGAAATGACTTGTTTTTATTCTCGGATAAAGGAATGATTGTCTACATCTCACCTCCCCATACACCACTCATGAGGTATTGGTTTTGTTGTTGTTGTTGTTGTTGTTGTTGTTGTTGTTAATAAAAATGTGTTGGTTCATATTCGTACACTATATTCACATTCACACATATAAAGGGATGTTCCATTTAGAGTTGGACAGGATAGTTGACGTAGATTATCATTCATATCTACATAACAGTGGTGTTGATAGTCGTAATGAGTTCTTTTATGCAACATTAAGAAATTCAAACAGGGCTTCTTTAGACCCCTTTACTTTTTGGAACTCTGCCAGTTTTACATCTTTTTATTTTACTGTAATTTACTGTGTTGTATTTCATCCCAGCAAAGTCTGTGCACATACATGTGTTTAAAATTAGATCGTTTCTCGTTATAGCTTTATCAATCTTTCTTATTGTATGAGCACATGCAGGTGACAGTTGCTTATAATAAAGACCCGAGCCCTGTCAAGCTAAATTTGGGTGTCGGTGCTTATCGAACAGAGGTCAGTTTCTTTAATTGTTGTTTGTTACTTTTTTATAACAACTTTTACTGTACTAATATTCTGTCTCAATCTTGTATGTGTTTGATATAGTTCTTTAACTTGAAATCTTACAACTATGTTGATTAAAAGTTGATTTACCAAACAAACAGAAAATACAATTTTTTTACTTCCCTGCTTTGTTGTTTGATATGTCAGGAAGGAAAACCTCTCGTATTAAATGTCGTCAGAAAAGCAGAGATGCTACTTGTTAATGACAGGTAGTCTTTATATAAGTACAACCAATTAAAATGTTATATAAAAACAACAGATAAGGTCTAACATCAATTACTTGCAGGTCTCGTGTCAAGGAATATCTTCCTATTGTTGGATTGGCAGATTTCAACAAATTAAGTGCACAACTTATCCTTGGAGCTGACAGGTGCAGAATATATAATGATTGAATAATATCTTTTTGTATTTATTTTAAATTACTGCAATCTAACTGTGTGTGATATCTTGCATGTCTTTTGTTGAGCAGTCCTGCTATCCGGGACAACCGTGTTACAACTGTTCAGTGTCTGTCTGGTACTGGGTCACTAAGAGTTGGAGGTGAATTTCTTGCTAAACACTATTACCAAGTAAGGATGTCACCGTTTGTACATCTTAGTTTGTTTACTAGAGAATACAAGTTATGTTCTCTTCTTTCAGTCACTTATGTTTTTGGCTAATTGTACTACTACTTTCACATGCGCAGCGTACTATATATATTCCCAATCCAACATGGGGAAACCACACAAAAATATTCGCTCTTGCTGGTTTGAGCGTGAAAACTTACCGCTACTATGATCCGGTAACCCGTGGACTGAATATCCAAGGTTTGCAACAATCTTTCATCTATAAACAGCTATATATATATAAAACACTATATAATTTATTTTCCCATTTTGGTTTCTTGTATCTATTTGCTATTCATCTTAATATCTTATGATGCAGGGTATTTCATGCCCTTTATTGTCATTCTTATTTAAGATAGTTTTGTGATTTGTGATGATATTGATACACACCTGTTGTGTTTAACAGGCTTATTAGAAGATCTTGGATCTGCACCATCTGGATCAATTGTGCTTTTACATGCTTGTGCTCATAACCCGACTGGTGTCGATCCGACAGTTGAACAGTGGGAGCAAATAAGGAGATTGATTAGATCCAAAAAACTCTTACCATTTTTTGATAGTGCATATCAGGTGGGTACTAGATTCACCTTTGTGGCTTTCTAATAAAGAACATCTTTTGTAAGATTTTGATTAACACTATGCATATATTTAGGGTTTCGCCAGTGGAAGTTTAGATGGAGATGCTCAATCGGTTCGCATGTTTGTTGGTGATGGTGGTGAATGTTTTATAGCTCAAAGTTATGCTAAGAACATGGGACTCTATGGTGAGAGGGTTGGTGCATTGAGCATTGTAAGTGAAGCCTTTATTGTAACATTAAATATTAGATATATCTTTTGTTTGATGTTTGACCGATGTGTTGACACATTTTATTTTTTCAGGTTTGTGGCAGTGCTGATGTGGCAAGTCGGGTTGAGAGCCAATTGAAACTTGTGATAAGGCCGATGTACTCAAATCCACCTATCCATGGTCCTTCAATTGTTGCTACTATCCTAAAGGACAGGTAATGAGTTATGTTAATGGCTTCTATTAATGAGCAAAAAGGTTAATATTTTTGGTGCAAAATGTAAATCTTCTGAATTTTTGATGGCTCTACATGCAGAAACCTGTACAATGAATGGACACTTGAATTGAAAGCAATGGCTGACCGTATTATTACCATGCGCAAGCAGCTTTTTGATGCTTTACGTGCTAGAGGTACTGTTTATCTAAATGTTTTCAAGTATAGGTTGTTGAAAGTTGAAACATATCTCATGCCTCGGATATATACGTGTTCTAACTGCTGTTTGATAACCCTGTTACTTGTTTATTAAGTTTTGATGGACGCCAATATGGTTCACGTAAGTCTTATTAAAAAGCAGATATTTTCACCTATGCAAGTAGATAAATTCAGCTACACAGGTTAAGGTTATCTTTATGTTAACTCTATAATTTAGGGTCTGTGAAATCTACCTATAAACTTTGATAGTTTTTTAGATTATCTTCCATGTTACAGTTCCTTCAGGGGTGTTATTTTTTACTTTAATGGAAATATATGATAAATATGATGATACGACTATATGAGAATTAAAAATTTACATCTGTTTGCAGGGACACCTGGTGACTGGAGCCACATTATAAAGCAAATTGGGATGTTTACATTTACAGGGCTCAATACAAAGCAAGTGAACTTCATGACAAAAGAGTACCACATTTACATGACTTCTGATGGGTAATGATTTTCTTTCCACCCATACGTGGTAAAATGGGTTTGTCAGGCTGGTTTGGTCAAAATGGGTCGGGATATCTAGCCAACAATTTTTATGTATTTGCTAGTGCTGTGGTTAGACTTTTAATTAAAATCATGGGCCGGATATAACCTTTTTTTACCCATTTCCCCTTTACCTAAAGTTTTCAACTTTACCCATTTTACCGTTACCATAAAATATTACCCAGTTGGACTGTTTTTCACATATATCAGTTGTCCCCTTCTTAGTTTCATTTGGTACTAGCAATTCACTGCACAACACACCATTTGGATTCTCACTCATGACTTCTTACTTATCCCATTTCAATTGAAGTTCCATGTAGTTGCAACATCATATAGGAAAAACAAGTATCTTTCAATGCGTTCTATATGCTTCAGGATGAATATGAATATTGTGTGCGAGCTTCATCGAAGTATATATAACTTATCATCCTTAAAAAAGTCATTGTATTATTTTGAGCTATTCTGAGGTGGTTAATTTTATATTTGCACAGGCGTATAAGCATGGCGGGCTTAAGCTCTAGGACAGTTCCTCACCTTGCAGATGCAATACATGCTGCTGTAACTACTGTTGTCTGAGTTAGTTGGTAATCACATCTTATTATCTGTGTTCTGCTCTCAAATCATACTCAGTGTCTCAAATAAATCTGATAATGGTATACGATTTATTTATTATTTATATTTATAATTATAATTACTAGCATTTTATAAGCTAAACTGATTGATGATGTGTATGTCTGCCTATATTTGTTATGTTTCGTCTCCGTGGTAAAAGTAAACATGAGTTCTTGTCTCTCCGGGCAATGTTGCTTGACTTTTGTGCAAGTATACGCCATTGCATATTTGGATGATCCTGTTTGATGTTGTTTGGGTGAATTTTTTCTTTAACGGCCAAAGATGATTTATTAAATGCTCACTAGCAACACGCTAAGGGAGAAAGTTACAAAGGCTCCACAAGTTGCAATTAGAAACTAGATGACCCATATTTTTGAGTCAATTAAAAGAGTACAATCTAATCACATCAAAAAGAAAGGTGAGTATAGTAAGAATTCTGCTGTAACTGATCATTCTATTGATGATATTGTAGTTAGTAACGATGATATTATTGCTAAATCTATTGGTGAAACAATTGCTGTTGCTAAACCGACTGTTTCTGCTAGTCCTGTTGTATTCTTTAAGAGTTCAAAAGATGGTAGTTATAATGAGGTTGATGTAAACCTAGTGACTGCTGCTGAGAATGCTGTTAAGTTATTTAAGAATGATGGTTTTAGAGAGTCAATTGTTGTTCCTGATGATTTCTCCCAATTTACATTGGGTGGCAATGTAACATTAATGAATACGCAGGATAATAATAGTGGTGATAAAGATAATGTTGTTTCTGGGATTAAATCTACAACAATGGAAGGGGTAGAGACTAGTGATGGGCAAGGCAATACAAATACTAAAACCCCAAGACTATGGGTAAATTCAAACATCACTTTTGCTGACTTCTTAAAACAAAACAAAGATGAAGAAGAATTAAAAATGGAGTTCATTCCTCCTGTTTTAATGTCTAATGGTCAAAAGAGAGTAGTTTTCTCCGATGAGGAGGTTAAGAAGGGCGGTAGTGCATTTTCTCTTCAATTATATGGGTATTTTATTGGAACTTCTATGGATTATAGGGTTGTTAATGCCCATCTAAGGAGAATGTGGCGGAGGTATGACCTTAAAGAAATCGTTAAAACAGCTGCAGGATTTTATTTATGCAAATTTAAAAATGAAAAGGGTATGAAGGAGGTTCTTGAGAGTGGTCCATGGTTAGTTAATAATGTTCCTTTTTTCGTGAATCAGTGGGAACCTGGGGTTTGGCTTGAAAAAATTGAACCTGAAAAAGTTCCAATTTGGATTTGCATTCACAATATACCCATTGAACTATGGAGTGGCAGAAGTATAGGTAAACTTGTTAGTGGTATTGGTAGGCCTATCTTGATGGACAAAGTTACTTCAGAGAGATGTTTGAGTAAAAGTGGAAGACTAGGTTTTGCTAGAGTTTTGACTGAAGTCAATGCAGCTGATGACCTTCCTAGCTTTGTCGAATTTTCCTATCCTGTGATTGGTTCTTTTTCAGCCAAAGTGGGTAAACTTGAGGTGACTTATCAATGGAAACCGCCTTTATGGACTCATTGCAAAGTGTTTGAGCACTCTTTTAATACTTGTAAAATTAGGCCTAAAACAGAAGATGAAGTATCTGCACAAGTGTTAAAAGACGCTTTGAAAATCAACAATGATGGTGAAACAGTTGATTTAAATAACCAGTGTGTTGAGGACGGCTTTAAAGTTGTTGGTAAGAAAGGAAGGGTATTTCATAAGTTGAATTTTGATAATAATAAAAGTCAATGGCAGTCAACAGAAGCAAAAGGTATCAAGCAAAATGCAGTTAAGAATAATTATGGTATTAAAGACAATATTGTTGTGGAGGAAACAGATTGGAATGTGGAGTCCCAGAAAAGTCGAAATCATAATGTTTTAAGGAAAAGAGATAAAGGGAAGGACATTGATGGTGAAGGTAATAATAAGACATATTCCAAAGATAAAATTGAAACAAACAATCCTTTTTATGTATTAGTAGATGATGAGGGTAATGGTGATTGATGTTAAGTTTGATAATACTGCTCCGAAATTAGGGTATTCTACATCTTGTTAGTTTCTTACTTTATATCTAGTATAGGTCCTCGAGTTTCGCTCAAATTAGTGTTACTCATGTTGTAATCCTCTTTGTATCATTTCCTTATCAATAAAATTATCTTGCTTTTCAAAAAAAAAAAAAAATCACATCAAAAAGATTATATCATTCTAAAACTACATCGTTAAACACTGTCATTTCGAAACCGCCATAACACTCAAAAGCGTGACGACGAGCTGGCCGAGGATACTCGGACCTTGAATCAATTAGAAAACGAAGACCGGCATATCACAACCAAGCCATAAACGAATCTTCCTCCGTAGCTCCAAAGTCATCGCGCATCAAAGAACAAATGATCACGATGCTCTATACACCAATGACAAACCGGGAACGTTAGAGTATCAGTCTCGAGGCCCAAAGACAGATTCCATCCGAGTGGGAGCTTGTCTATCTTGAATCGCCAATAAGAAAATGTTAACTTTTCTTGTCAAAAACGAGTACCAAGCAGTCGACAAGGAATTGGATGACAACAACTTACGATCAATGAGTACGTGTAGATTCAACCGAGAAACAACCATCCAAATTTAGCTCCCAAATCCATCTATCGTCTTGATCCGATAAATGTATATTCAGTAATTCTTCACAAAGTAAAATAGTTGCTCATTTCGACTCCCAATCTCAGCCCGCGTCCAAACCCACTGCCATTTACCGTTGACATGTTTAGAAGCAAACACATCATCCTTGTTAACGTCTAAGTGAAAAACCCGATTAAACCGTGAAGCTAAAGTCGAGTTACCAATTCAAAGAATCTTTGGCAAAGATCCATCCAAAATCTAACCGTTTGCCCATTTCCCACTTGCATACTACACCAAAAGTCCAAGACATGTCTTCAAAGTATGGTTTTCACTAGAGATATACAACTCTAACTATGAACGGATTGTATAAACTTTCAGTGATTAGTTACAAAACAAGGCTAAGTTTAAATTTTGGAAGTTAAGTTTGATAAACACTCGAGGTTTTCCCAGGCAAGTTTGTAATACAACAAAATACGAACAATTATAAAACCAAACATTGGGGGTTAGTAGTATGGTTAAAAGATTTGGTTAACGTATAAAATGTGTAACAAGTATAACATTCTTGTGATCGTGGAATCAAATAATATTTTCTGTTTTGTTTAGTGGAAGGACTCGAATGCTACATCAATAAAATGAGGGCTTTCTAGAACTTGTTGAGTGATACAATTGTAGACACGAGTGATACAATTGTTGAAAACTAGCGGAGAAATAATCTAGCGTCGCTTTGGGAAGTAAGGATCGAGTGAAAAATGAAAAATGTCTGCTAACGCTCACCGGAGAAGGCCTGACATTCCCACCCCCGATGTAGGAAGAAATGGATTTTTGGATCGCCTAATTCAATAGCTCAAAATTAGGTGGTGTTCGTCCAATAAAGTGAGACAGAGGGCTCATGCGTCAAATGATTCTGTTCAATACCTTAAATAGTGTTTTAGTTGTAGTAATGACACGCACATTGCGGCGACGGTTCCGCTTTATACATTAAGCTATGTTTCGATTAAGATTTGGTTTATCTACATTCGACATTAATTTTCATATATGGGGATGTAGAAATATAAAAAAAAACATCAAAACAAACAACGTTGATGAAAAATGGTAATGTTAAGCGAATACATATCTATAAAATAATAATTCTTTCGTCTCAAAATAACTGTCTATTTTTTTTTTAATTTTAAAGTATTTTGTACTTTTCAACTATACATACAAACTAGTTATCGAACTCTCGCTTTGCGCCGGGGGTTCGATCTTCAAGGTATTTTATTGTGTTTAGTTTGTAAAATTATTTCGTGGCTAACGATCATGTCATTGAAGCGCTACTCGAGTCGAACTAAAAGGTATAACCCGTCAAAGATTTAGATGTTATTTTACATCTCCGCATTTCGCTATGGAATTGTCGACTTTTAAAAATTTAACGCAAAATCAATGTGTATGAAAAGTACCTCAAATATTTATCGTTTTGTTAAAAGCGTATGTTTTGCCTATAATTAGTGACATTGTGTTCCTAAAATTATTTCGAGTTTAACGATGTTGTCGGAAAAATTTAACTCGTTACGAGCGAAAAGATATGACCTGTTGGATATTTGGGTGGAGTTTAGTTAACATTTTTTATGAAAATGGTTATTTGACATTTTGCTCTCTGTTTGGGGGGCCAGTTTTAATTTTTAAACAAAGGTTGGAGGCTTTACTTACGAAAAGGGATAAAAAGTGAAAAAAGGGGGAAAAAAAGTGAAAGGAAGAAAATTATCTTTTTGTCTAATAGATAATATGTGTTATAAAAGTAATAATTGGATGATAATTTTATTATTATTATAGATATTGCATAGTATATTTTTTTGAGTATAAATAGGTGTGTTGAGTTAGAGTTTATGGTATGTATTTTTTTGGCTAACAAAAACACTCTCTCTCTCTAGATTCCAAATGCCACCAAACTCTCATTTTACATTTTTCTATAAATAAAAAATCAATTACTCATACCTTTTGTTCAACCTTTGTTTTCTCAGTTTTACAGTATCTCTATCTCTATATACCTTCTACAGTCAAGAACCACTAAAGGTAGTTATAAGCCTACTGAATTATAACACGTTATCAGCACGATTATCTCAACATTTATACTAAATATGGTTGGCTCTGCCACCTAACTAATATATGGTCGGTTATACCACCTAAATGATATATGGTCGACACTGTCGCCTAATTTACATTTATGTTATCTAACATTTATTTATGTATACTAACATTTACATTTATGTTATCTAACATTTATTTATGTATACTAACATTTACATTTATGTTATCTAACATTTATTTATGTATACTAACATTTACATTTATGTTATCTAACATTTATTTATGTATACTAACATTTACAGTTATGTTCACTAACATTTATATTTATGTTATTTAAGTTATATATGGTCGGTTATACCACCTGAATTATATTTTCTGTAATCTAACTCTTATTAACTTCACTAACATTTATATTTATGTTAATAAGACCTCATGATTGTACGCAACACGTCATTTGACAACACGGTACTTTATGTACGCAACACGTCATTTGACAACACGGTACCATGGGTCGAGATTAATTCCGATCAATACGAATACGACGGGGTCTTTATATGTTATCTAACATTTATGATTACTTATGCAATTAATCATTATTTATTTCATGCATACTAATGTTTATTCTTAAATTTATAATTTTAAAAGTTAAAATAAAAAAATAGTTTGTATTTTTATTAAAAGTAAATCTTAAAAGTTAAAATAAGAAAAAGTAGTTTGTACTTTTATTAAAAGTAAATCTTAAAAGTTAAAATACAAAAAGTAGTTTGTATTTTTATTAAAAGTAAATCTTAAAAGTTAAAATAAGAAAAAGTATTTTATATTTTTATTAAAAGTATATCTTAAAAGTTAAAGTAAGAAAAAAAAAGGATGGTAAAATGGAATAGTTTTTTGTCAAAAATGAAGTATTGAAAATGAAGTGGTCTCCTTCTATAACTAAAAAAAAAAATATACTTTTATCAAATGAATTTTTTTGTGGCCGACAATTTCAAACACGAGTCCGTGTTTAGTTTATCAAGAATATCTCTTGCTTTGGTGAAAGGTCACGATCACGATATCAGGTGTTGTGAAAGAATTAAAAAATTGGTCAAGTGGCCTTTTTTAAAAACTAGAAAAAAAATTTAAACAAAAAGTTTTTTTTTATATATTTATAATTTACGGGTAACGTAAAAAAAGGAAGTTTTTTTAAAAAAAAAAAAAATAAAGAAAGTGTTTAAATGAGTTTTACAGAAAGGGGGAAAGCAAAGTAAAAAAAAAAACTTTTTTCCAAACAAAGGTAAATGAAAGTAGGACTTAATACAAGAAAAAAGTAAACATCTCCTAGACGTGATAAAATCTATCAATGATAAGTATTAGACTTGATGAGCTAAATGTGACAAAAATGTTTCAACATGTCTTATGTTAATTTTCTAAAATAAGTTATTATTATTCCGAGTTTAACACATATACATATGTTAATTAAAAACAACCTTTTTGTTCTTATGTAGTGTTGGGTTGCAATTTTGGTTGTATGCCATAATTCCATCCAGTAGAGTGACAATAGAAAACTTTTGATGATAATCAATAAAAAACTTTTTTCCAAATTTGTCAAATGTTTTGTTAAAAACGTGACCGTTGAAAAAAGGAGGTTGAATAATAAAACTTAAAAAACAAATTTTTTTTTTAAGAGTGTGCATCAAAATGGCCCGTTTAATAATGGGGAGTAAAAATATAGTCAAATTGTTTCAACGAACAAGGGTTCAATTGGATGTCTCTTAAAAAAAAATCTGCGGGTACGGGTGATGGATCCAATGGATCCGCATCCACGACCCGCGGGTGCTATCCCTAATTGTGACAAGTACAAATCAACTAAAAGTCTAAAAAATAAATGCTCTTATAGGGACCAAATGTTCACAATAATTGCCTAAGCTAGATATGAAACAAATAGTTCATAAAAAAAAAAAAAAGGTCGTTGTGCGTTTTCGGGATTATAGCCGAAATACACTTACAAAAGTAGGTCAGCCGTCAATTCTTTATGGCCATATCAACGTAGATCAATAAAATCATTTATGGTTTTGATAAAAGATTAATTAAAAATTAATTGTTTTTTGGTCTTGGATTCTCGGTAACAAAAGCAAAGGTTGTTTTTGGTTGCCACAACAAACAAGACAGAGGTTGTTGACTTTTGTTGTTAAACATGGCACAAGTGAACAATAACAATAGATTATTGTTTTTGAAAAGAATAATGATGCGTTAATTTTATTGTATAAAATAAAATTAAAGAAAATGGTTTTCATTGATGACTATGAACAAACGCAAACAAAGTGTTTGTGGTATTTGGTGATTAAAAAATAATATGCATCTAAAGCTTCTACTGAAAATTAATGTGCAAGGTACAACGTATAACTATATGGTCAAATTCATTTGAGCCTTCGGAGTCACAAGTATATGATGTATATATATATTACTCAATTAACAAAATAGTAAATCTAAATTAATTCATATGAATAGTAAAACGAAATTAATTAATTTACTATTCACATAAAAAAGTGCATATGATAAAAAACGCATCGCATATGATAAGCGCATATGATAAAAAGCGAATATGATGAAAAACACAACGCATATGATGAAAATCGCATATGATTAAAAGCGCATATGGTGAAAAACACAGCGCATATGATTAAAAGCGTATATGGTGAAAAGGATATATGATAAAAAAAAAACACATATGGTGATTTATAAAAAAAAAAAAAAAATACATATGGTGATTAATGGAAAGCACATATGGTGATTAATGAAAAGTATATTGTGAAAAAGAATCACAAATGTTTCTTGAAAGAATTCAAGGTAAGATATATGAACCAATTCATCCATCATATGAACCATTTTGATATTTCATGGTTCTAATAGACGCATCTAGCGGATGGTCTCATATTTGTATGTTATCAAGCCGTAATATGGCATTTGCAAAGTTTCTTGCACAAATTATTAAATTAAGAACACATTATTCTGATTACACCATTAAAAGGATGAGACTTGATAATGCTGGTGAGTTAACATCTCAAGCTTTTAATGATTATTATATGTCTACAGGGATTGTTGTTGAACATCCAGTTGCTCATGTGCATACACAAAATTGGTTTAGCTGAATCAATAGATAAACGCTTACAGCTAATAACTAGACAATTGATAATGAGTACAAATCTCTCAATATTTATATGTGGACATGTAAATTTACATGCTGCGACATTAATTCGCATTATATCATGTGGAAGTCGTAAATATTTTCACTTAATACTTGATTTTGGCCAAGAGCCAAATATTTTCTACCTTAAAACATTGGTTGTGCAGTGTATGTTCCAATTGTATCACCACAACACAATAAAATGGTTCTTCAAAGAAAGATGATAATATATTTTGGATATAAAACATCTTCAATCATAAGATATATTGAACCCATGATGGGTGATGTTTTTACAGCACGTTTTGCTGATTGTCATTTTAATAAAACATTGTTCCCTAGATTAGGGGGAGAAATAAAAATAAAAAATAAAATGATGCTTCATGATGTGAACATCAATTAAGGTATATTGAACTCGCACAAAAGAATGTGAAACGAAAGTTCAAAAATAATGCATATGCAAGAACTTGCAAATTAATTACTTTATGCATTTACAGATATAAAAAAGTGACTAAATCATATATACCAGCGATAAATGCTCCAGCTCGAACTGAAATTCCAAAAGCTGGCAATAATGTCACTGTTGAGTCTTTGCCACGCATCAAACGTGGAAGATCAATTGGTTCCGAAGATAAAAATCCTCGAAAAAGAAAATCAGCTGATAATGAGGTAAGAGAAAGTGTTCAAGAAGAACCACAAATCAATATTCCTTCTGCAGAGGATATTGATAAATGTAAATACTAAAATTGCGATAAATTATGCAATATTATGGAACCGAAATGAAACTAAAATCTCTATGAGATATTTTCATATAATGTTACAATGACATCATGAATAAAGATGATGATCTGGAACTAAAATCTGTCATTGAATATACAAAATGGACATGATTGAGCTCAATGGAAAGGAGCAATAAGAGCTGAATTAGAATCGCTCGATAAAAGAAAAGTTTTCGGATCAATCGTTATCACTTTTAAAGATGTGAAACGTATGGGATACAAATGAATTTTTATCCGAAAAGAAATGTGCAAATGAAGTTACAAGGCAAAACTAGACTTGTAACTCAATATTTCCCACAAAGACCAGAAATGAATTAGGAGGAAAAATTATCCTCCTGTAATGGATACAATTACTTATTAGATACTTAATCAACCTGATAGTTATTTAAATGCATCTCATGAATGTTGTTACTACTTATCTGTATGGATCACTTAATAGTGATATATATGAATATACCTAAAGGGTTAAGGTATCATAAGCATCTAATGTAAAACTCAAGGGAATATATTCCATTAAATCACAAAGATTTCTAAGTGGGTTTATACAAACGGAACGTATGTGGTATAACCGATTAAATGACTACTTGATAAAAAAAAGGGTATAAATATAAACTTATTTTGCACGTATGTTTTATAAAAACAATGTTCGGATATGAGATCGTAGTTGTTTATGTCAATGTTCTTAACATCATATGAACAAATAAAGAGATCTATGAAATCATTCAACTTCTAAAGAATTATTTTGAAATGAAAGATCTTGAAAAAACCAAGTATTACCTTGGATTGCAAATTGAGCATATGCCTAATGGTTTACTTGTACATCAAACAACTTATACCGAAAAGATTTTAAAACATTTTTTTTAAAGACAAACTCATTGTTGTTAGATCACTCAATATTGACACTGATCTATTTCATCCCTGCGAAGATCATGAAAATTTTAACAGATCGGAAGTTCTATATTTTAGTGCAATTGAGGTTCTTATGTATCTTATAGATTATACAAGATCTGACATTTCTTTTGCAGTTAATTTGTTGACAAGGTTCAGCTCAGCCCCTACCAAAAAACATTGGAATGGGATCAAACAAATAGTTTGATACCTTCGGGGAACTACTGATTTATAATTATTTTATTCTAACGAATCAAAACAAGATTTGGTTGGTTATGCAGATGCAGGTTATTTATCTGATCCACATAAAGCTAAATCTCAAAATGGATATGTATTCCTAAATGGAGGTACCGCAATATCATGGCGTTCTCAAAAACAAACACTTGTTGCAACATCATCAAATCATGCCGAAGTAATTGCATTACATGAAGCCAGTCGGGAATGTTTTTGGTTGAGATCAATGACACAACTCATTACTGATTCTTGTGGACTAGAACGCAATAAAAGTTCAACAACTATCTATGAAGATAATGTTGAAATGTCCCGTTCTTATTGATTAAAAACGTTCCATATTAATTGATTTCGTTGCGAGGTTTTGACCTCTATATGAGACGTTTTTCAAAGACTGCATTCATTTTTAAAACAAACCATAACCTTTATTTCATAAATAAAGGTTTAAAAAGCTTTACGTAGATTATCAAATAATGATAATCTAAAATATCCTGTTTACACACGACCATTACATAATGGTTTACGATACAAATATGTTACATCGAAATCAGTTTCTTGAATGCAGTTTTTACACAATATCATACAAATATGGACTCCAAATCTTGTCCTTATTTTAGTATGCAACAGCGGAAGCTCTTAGTATTCACCTGAGAATAAACATGCTTTAAACGTCAACAAAAATGTTGGTGAGTTATAGGTTTAACCTATATATATCAAATCGTAACAATAGACCACAAGATTTCATATTTCAATACACATCCCATACATAGAGATAAAAATCATTCATATGGTGAATACCTGGTAACCGACAATAACAAGATGCATATATAAGAATATCCCCATCATTCCGGGACACCCTTCGGATATGATATAAATTTCGAAGTACTAAAGCATCCGGTACTTTGGATGGGGTTTGTTAGGCCCAATAGATCTATCTTTAGGATTCGCGTCAATTAGGGTGTCTGTTCCCTAATTCTTAGATTACCAGACTTAATAAAAAGGGGCATATTCGATTTCGATAATTCAACCATAGAATGTAGTTTCACGTACTTGTGTCTATTTTGTAAATCATTTATAAAACCTGCATGTATTCTCATCCCAAAAATATTAGATTTTAAAAGTGGGACTATAACTCACTTTCACAGATTTTTACTTCGTCGGGAAGTAAGACTTGGCCACTGGTTGATTCACGAACCTATAACAATATATACATATATATCAAAGTATGTTCAAAATATATTTACAACACTTTTAATATATTTTGATGTTTTAAGTTTATTAAGTCAGCTGTCCTCGTTAGTAACCTACAACTAGTTGTCCACAGTTAGATGTACAGAAATAAATCGATAAATATTATCTTGAATCAATCCACGACCCAGTGTATACTTATCTCAGTATTGATCACAACTCAAACTATATATATTTTGGAATCAACCTCAACCCTGTATAGCTAACTCCAACATTCACATATAGAGTGTCTATGGTTGTTCCGAAATATATATAGATGTGTCGACATGATAGGTCGAAACATTGTATACGTGTCTATGGTATCTCAAGATTACATAATATACAATACAAGTTGATTAAGTTATGGTTGGAATAGATTTGTTACTAATTTTCACGTAGCTAAAATGAGAAAAATTATCCAATCTTGTTTTACCCATAACTTCTTCATTTTAAATCCGTTTTGAGTGAATCAAATTGCTATGGTTTCATATTGAACTCTATTTTATGAATCTAAACAGAAAAGTATAGGTTTATAGTCGGAAAAATAAGTTACAAGTCGTTTTTGTAAAGGTAGTCATTTCAGTCGAAAGAACGACGTCTAGATGACCATTTTAGAAAACATACTTCCACTTTGAGTTTAACCATAATTTTTGGATATAGTTTCATGTTCATAATAAAAATCATTTTCTCAGAATAACAACTTTTAAATCAAAGTTTATCATAGTTTTTAATTAACTAACCCAAAACAGCCCGCGGTGTTACTACGACGGCGTAAATCCGGTTTTACGGTGTTTTTCGTGTTTCCAGGTTTTAAATCATTAAGTTAGCATATCATATAGATATAGAACATGTGTTTAGTTGATTTTAAAAGTCAATTTAGAAGGATTAACTTTTGTTTGCGAACAAGTTTAGAATTAACTAAACTATGTTATAGTGATTACAAGTTTAAACCTTCGAATAAGATAGCTTTATATGTATGAATCGAATGATGTTATGAACATCATTACTACCTTAAGTTCCTTGGATAAACCTACTGGAAAAGAGAAAAATGGATCTAGCTTCAATGGATCCTTGGATGGCTCGAAGTTCTTGAAGCAGAATCATGACACGAAAACAAGTTCAAGTAAGATCATCACTTGAAATAAGATTGTTATACTTATAGAAATTGAACCAAAGTTTGAATATGATTATTACCTTGTATTAGAATGATAACCTACTGTAAGAAACAAAGATTTCTTGAGGTTGGATGATCACCTTACAAGATTGGAAGTGAGCTAGCAAACTTGAAAGTATTCTTGATTTTATGAAACTAGAACTTTTGGAATTTATGAAGAACACTTAGAACTTGAAGATAGAACTTGAGAGAGATCAATTAGATGAAGAAAATTGAAGAATGAAAGTGTTTGTAGGTGTTTTTGGTCGTTGGTGTATGGATTAGATATAAAGGATATGTAATTTTGTTTTCATGTAAATAAGTCATGAATGATTACTCATATTTTTGTAATTTTATGAGATATTTCATGCTAGTTGCCAAATGATGGTTCCCACATGTGTTAGGTGACTCACATGGGCTGCTAAGAGCTGATCATTGGAGTGTATATACCAATAGTACATACATCTAAAAGCTGTGTATTGTACGAGTACAAATACGGGTGCATACGAGTAGAATTGTTGATGAAACTGAACGAGGATGTAATTGTAAGCATTTTTGTTAAGTAGAAGTATTTTGATAAGTGTATTGAAGTCTTTCAAAAGTTTATAAATACATATTAAAACACTACATGTATATACATTTTAACTGAGTCGTTAAGTCATCGTTAGTCGTTACATGTAAGTGTTGTTTTGAAACCTTTAGGTTAACGATCTTGTTAAATGTTGTTAACCCAATGTTTATAATATCAAATGAGATTTTAAATTATTATATTATCATGATATTATCATGTATGAATATCTCTTAATATGATATATATACATTAAATGTCTTTACAACGATAATCGTTACATATATGTCTCGTTTAAAAATCATTAAGTTAGTAGTCTTGTTTTTACATATGTAGTTCATTGTTAATATACTTTATGATATGTTTTCTTATCATAGTATCATGTTAACTATATATATATATCCATATATATGTCATCATATAGTTTTTACAAGTTTTAACGTTCGTGAATCACCGATCAACTTGGGTGGTCAATTGTCTATATGAAACATATTTCAATTAATCAAGTCTTAAAAAGTTTGATTGCTTAACATGTTGGAAACATTTAATCATGTAAATATCAATCTCAATTAATATATATAAACATGTAAAAGTTCGGGTCACTACAGTACCTACCCGTTAAATAAATTTCGTCCCGAAATTTTAAGCTGTTGAAGGTGTTGACGAATCTTCTGGAAATAGATGCGGGTATTTCTTCTTCATCTGATCTTCACGCTCCCAGGTGAACTCGGGTCCTCTACGAGCATTCCATCGAACCTTAACAATTGGTATCTTGTTTTGCTTAAGTCTTTTAACCTCACGATCCATTATTTCGACGGGTTCTTCGATGAATTGAAGTTTTTCGTTGATTTGGATTTCATATAACGGAATAGTGAGATCTTCTTTAGCAAAACATTTCTTTAAATTCGAGACGTGGAAAGTGTTATGTACAGCCGCGAGTTGTTGAGGTAACTCTAGTCGGTAAGCTACTGGTCCGATACGATCAATAATCTTGAATGGTCCAATATACCTTGGATTTAATTTCCCTCGTTTACCAAATCGAACAACGCCTTTCCAAGGTGCAACTTTAAGCATGACCATCTCTCCAATTTCAAATTCTATATCTTTTCTTTTAATGTCAGCGTAGCTCTTTTGTCGACTTTGGGCGGTTTTCAACCGTTGTTGAATTTGGATGATCTTCTCGGTAGTTTCTTGTATAATCTCCGGACCCGTAATCTGTCTATCCCCCACTTCATTCCAACAAATCGGAGACCTGCACTTTCTACCATAAAGTGCTTCAAACGGCGCCATCTCAATGCTTGAATGGTAGCTGTTGTTGTAGGAAAATTCTGCTAACGGTAGATGTCGATCCCAACTGTTTCCGAAATCAATAACACATGCTCGTAGCATGTCTTCAAGCGTTTGTATCATCCTTTCGCTCTGCCCATCAGTTTGTGGATGATAGGCAGTACTCATGTCTAGACGAGTTCCTAATGCTTGCTGTAATGTCTGCCAGAATCTTGAAATAAATCTGCCATCCCTATCAGAGATAATAGAGATTGGTATTCCATGTCTGGAGATGACTTCCTTCAAATACAGTCGTGCTAACTTCTCCATCTTGTCATCTTCTCTTATTGGTAGGAAGTGTGCTGATTTGGTGAGACGATCAACTATTACCCAAATAGTATCAAAACCACTTGCAGTCCTTGGCAATTTAGTGATGAAATCCATGGTAATGTTTTCCCATTTCCATTCCGGGATTTCGGGTTGTTGAAGTAGACCTGATGGTTTCTGATGCTCAGCTTTGACCTTAGAACACGTCAAACATTCTCCTACGTATTTAGCAACATCGGCTTTCATACCCGGCCACCAAAAATGTTTCTTGAGATCCTTGTACATCTTCCCCTTTCCAGGATGTATTGAGTATCTGGTTTTATGAGCTTCTCTAAGTACCATTTCTCTCATATCTTCAAATTTTGGTACCCAAATCCTTTCAGCCCTATACCGGGTTCCGTCTTCCCGAATATTAAGATGCTTCTCCGATCCTTTGGGTATTTCATCCTTTAAATTTCCCTCTTTTAAAACTCCTTGTTGCGCCTCCTTTATTTGAGTAGTAATGTTATTATGAATCATTATATTCATAGATTTTACTCGAATGGGTTCTCTGTCCTTCCTGCTCAAGGCATCGGCTACCACATTTGCCTTCCCCGGGTGGTAACGAATCTCAAAGTCGTAATCATTCAATAATTCAATCCACCTACGCTGCCTCATATTCAGTTGTTTCTGATTAAATATGTGTTGAAGACTTTTGTGGTCGGTATATATAATACTTTTGACCCCATATAAGTAGTGCCTCCAAGTCTTTAATGCAAAAACAACCGCGCCTAATTCCAAATCATGCGTCGTATAATTTTGTTCGTGAATCTTCAATTGTCTAGACGCATAAGCAATCACCTTCGTTCGTTGCATTAATACACAACCGAGACCTTGCTTTGATGCATCATAATAAATCACAAAATCATCATTCCCTTCAGGCAATGACAATATAGGTGCCGTAGTTAGCTTTTTCTTCAATAACTGAAACGCTTTCTCTTGTTCATCATTCCATTCAAATTTCTTCCCTTTATGCGTTAATGCAGTCAAGGGTTTTGCTATTCTGGAAAAGTCTTGGATGAACCTTCTGTAGTAACCAGCTAGTCCTAAAAACTGGCGTATGTGTTTCGGAGTTTTCGGGGTTTCCCACTTTTCAACAGTTTCTATCTTTGCCGGATCCACCTTAATACCTTCTTTGTTCACTATGTGACCGAGGAATTGAACTTCTTCCAACCAAAATGCACACTTTGAAAACTTAGCGTACAATTCTTCCTTCCTCAATACTTCTAACACCTTTCTCAAATGTTCACCGTGTTCTTGGTCATTCTTTGAGTAAATAAGTATGTCATCAATGAAAACAATGACAAACTTGTCAAGGTATGGTCCACACACTCGGTTCATAAGGTCCATGAACACAGCTGGTGCATTAGTTAAACCAAACGGCATGACCATAAACTCGTAATGACCGTAACGTGTTCTGAAAGCAGTCTTTGGAATATCATCTTCTTTCACCCGCATTTGATGATACCCGGAACGTAAGTCAATCTTTGAATAAACAGACGAGCCTTGTAGTTGATCAAATAAGTCGTCGATTCTCGGTAGTGGGTAGCGGTTCTTGATGGTAAGTTTGTTCAACTCTCGGTAGTCGATACACAACCTGAATGTACCATCTTTCTTCTTGACAAACAAAACAGGAGCTCCCCACGGTGATGTGCTTGGTCGAATGAAACCACGCTCTAAAAGTTCTTGTAATTGGCTTTGCAGTTCTTTCATCTCGCTGGGTGCGAGTCTGTAAGGAGCACGAGCTATTGGTGCAGCTCCTGGTACAAGATCTATTTGAAATTCAACGGATCGACGTGGGGGTAATCCCGGTAATTCTTTCGGAAATACATCGGGAAATTCTTTTGCAATGGGAACATCATTGATGCTCTTTTCTTCAGTTTGTACTTTCTCGACGTGTGCTAGAACAGCATAGCAACCTTTTCTTATTAGTTTTTGTGCCTTCAAATTACTAATAAGATGTAGCTTCGTGTTGCCCTTTTCTCCGTACACCATTAAGGGTTTTCCTTTTTCTCGTATAATGCGAATTGCATTTTTGTAACAAACGATCTCCGCTTTCACTTCTTTCAACCAGTCCATACCGATTATCACATCAAAACTCCCTAACTCTACTGGTATCAAATCAATCTTAAATGTTTCGCTAACCAGTTTAATTTCTCGATTCCGACATATATTATCTGCTGAAATTAATTTACCATTTGCTAATTCGAGTAAAAATTTACTATCCAAAGGCGTCAATGGACAACTTAATTTAGCACAAAAATCTCTACTCATATAGCTTCTATCCGCACCCGAATCAAATAAAACGTAAGCAGATTTATTGTCAATAAGAAACGTACCCGTAACAAGCTCCGGGTCTTCCTGTGCCTCTACCGCATTAATATTGAAAACTCTTCCACGGCCTTGTCCATTCGTGTTCTCCTGGTTCGGGCAATTTCTAATAATGTGGCCTGGTTTTCCACATTTATAACAAACTACATTGGCATAACTTGCTCCGACACTACTTGCTCCGCCATTACTCGTTCCGACACCATTTGTTCCTTTCGTTCTATTAACCCCTGGTCCGTAGACCTCACACTTCGCCGCGCTATGACCATTTCTTTTACACTTGTTGCAAAATTTGGTGCAGAACCCCGAGTGATTCTTTTCACACCTTTGGCATAGCTGCTTCTGATTGTTGTTGTTGTTGCGGTTATTATTGTTGTTGGGATGATTGTTGTAGTTGCTGTTGTTGTTGTTGGGCCGTTTGTTGTAGTTGCGATTGATGTTGCGATTGTTGGGATAATTGTTGCGATTATTGTTGTAATTGCTGTTGTTGTTGTATTGGTGATTCTTATCACCGTTTTCCTCCCACTTTCTTTTGACTTGCTTCACATTGGCCTCTTCAGCAGTCTGTTCTTTAATTCTTTCTTCAATCTGGTTCACTAGTTTGTGAGCCATTCTACATGCCTGTTGTATGGAGGCGGGCTCGTGTGAACTTATATCTTCTTGGATTCTTTCCGGTAATCCTTTCACAAACGCGTCGATCTTCTCTTCCTCATCTTCGAATGCTCCCGGACACAATAGGCACAATTCTGTGAATCGTCTTTCGTACGTGGTAATATCAAATCCTTGGGTTCGTAACCCTCTAAGTTCTGTCTTGAGCTTATTGACCTCGGTTCTGGGACGGTACTTCTCGTTCATCAAGTGCTTGAATGCTGACCACAGTAGTGCGTACGCATCATCTTGTCCCACTTGCTCTAGATAGGTATTCCACCATGTTAACGCAGAACCTGTGAAGGTATGCGTAGCGTACTTCACTTTGTCCTCTTCAGTACACTTACTTATGGCAAACACCGATTCAACCTTCTCGGTCCACCGTTTCAATCCGATCGGTCCTTCGGTTCCATCAAATTCCAAAGGTTTGCAGGCAGTGAATTCTTTGTAGGTGCATCCTACACGATTTCCTGTACTGCTAGATCCAAGGTTATTGTTGGTATGTAGCGCAGCCTGTACTGCGGCTATGTTTGAAGCTAGAAAAGTACGGAATTCCTCTTCATTCATATTCACGGTGTGTCGAGTAGTCGGTGCCATTTCCTTCAAAATAGTTAAATGGAACAAGTTAATCATACAGAATATTAAGAGTAGTTAATAGTATTTCGTAGCATAATATGAACTCATTTATAAAAGCTTTTTCTTCATATTAGCGTTTTATAAGTTTAAATTCGGGTAGTACCTACCCGTTAAGTTCATACTTAGTAGCTAATATACAATTCAACTACTACAATTCTATATGAAAAACTGATTGTAATAATATTTCGCGTTCAAACTTTTATACAATATTTTACAAACTTACAATACCGCTTATTTTACATAAAGCATGAAATATAGCACACAATAACTTTGATACAAGATAGTTGTGAAGACAATTCTAGCTAGTACACAAGTCGTTCAGCAAAGACAATAAAGACACGTAATTCATACGTCCAGAAACAAGTCATGCATTCTGGTTTTACTAGGACTACTTCCCATCCTTGGTCTTGTGCAACATAACCGTTATGGCTGTTGATAAGACAGCGTGTTGTAACGTCATCAAAGGGATGAGGGTTACGTAATGTCTAACAGTCCCGTAATAATCTAAAAACCTCATTTCTTACCCCAATTACCGACTCCGTCACTTGTGGAAACGTTTTGTTTAATAGTTGTAGCCCGATGTTCTTGTTCTCACTTTGGTGAGAAGCGAACATTACTAATCCGTAAGCATAACATGCTTCTTTATGTTGCATGTTAGCCGCTTTTTCTAAATCACGAAGTCCAATATTCGGATATATTGAGTCAAAATAATTTCTTAACCCGTTGCGTAAAATAGCATTTGGGTTCCCCGCAATATATGCGTCAAAGTAAACACATCGTAACTTATGGGTTTCCCAATGTGATATCCCCCATCTTTCAAACGAAAGTCTCTTATAAACCAAGACATTCTTGGAACGTTCTTCGAATGTCTTACAAACTGATCTCGCCTTAAATAGTTGTGCCGAAGAATTCTGGCCGACTCTAGACAAGATTTCATCAATCATGTCTCCGGGTAGGTCTCTTAAAATATTGGGTTGTCTATCCATTTTGTGTTTTTAAACTGTAAAATAGACAAGAGTTAGATTCATAAAAAAAATACTTATTAATACAAGCAATTTTTATATATATCATAAAGCATAAGAACACTATATTATATATATTACACCACACGAATACAACTATCTTATTCCGACTCGCTCGTTTCTTCTTCTTCGGTTTTGGTTCTTTTTGCCAAGTTTCTAGGGATATATGATGTTCCCCTAATACGAGCCGTCGTTGTCCACATTGGTTTAGAAAAACCTGGTGGTTTAGAGGTTCCCGGGTCATTGTTACAACTTAAGGACTTCGGGCGTTGACGATACATATAAAGTTCATCGGGGTTGGAATTAGATTTCTCTATTTTTATGCCCTTTCCCTTATTATTTTCTTTTGCCTTTTTAAATTCAGTTGGGGTAATTTCTATAACATCATCGGAATTCTCGTCGGAATCCGATTCATCGGAGAATTGGTAATCCTCCCAATATTTTGCTTCCTTGGCGGAAACACCATTGACCATAATTAACCTTGGTCGGTTGGTTGAGGATTTTCTTTTACTTAACCGTTTTATTATTTCCCCCACCGCTTCTATTTCTTCATCCGGTTCCGATTCTTCTTCCGGTTCCGATTCTTCTTCCGGTTCCGACTCTTCTTCCGGTTCCTCTTCGGGAACTTGTGAATCAGTCCACGAATCATTCCAATTTACATTTGACTCTTCATTATTATTAGGTGAGTCAATGGGACTTGTTCTAGAGGTAGACATCTATCACATAATATCAAACGCGTTAAGAGATTAATATATCACATAATATTCACATGTTAAAAATATATAGTTTCCAACAAAATTTGTTAAGCAATCATTTTTCAAGTAAACACGGTCAAAGTCCAGACTCACTAATGCATCCTAACAAACTCGATAAGACACACTAATGAAAAATTCTGGTTCTCTAAGACCAACGCTCGGATACCAACTGAAATGTCCCGTTCTTATTGATTAAAAACGTTCCATATTAATTGATTTCGTTGCGAGGTTTTGACCTGTATATGAGACGTTTTTCAAAGACTGCATTCATTTTTAAAACAAACCATAACCTTTATTTCATAAATAAAGGTTTAAAAAGCTTTACGTAGATTATCAAATAATGATAATCTAAAATATCCTGTTTACACACGACCATTACATAATGGTTTACGATACAAATATGTTACATCGAAATCAGTTTCTTGAATGCAGTTTTTACACAATATCATACAAATATGGACTCCAAATCTTGTCCTTATTTTAGTATGCAACAGCGGAAGCTCTTAGTATTCACCTGAGAATAAACATGCTTTAAACGTCAACAAAAATGTTGGTGAGTTATAGGTTTAACCTATATATATCAAATCGTAACAATAGACCACAAGATTTCATATTTCAATACACATCCCATACATAGAGATAAAAATCATTCATATGGTGAACACCTGGTAACCGACAATAACAAGATGCATATATAAGAATATCCCCATCATTCCGGGACACCCTTCGGATATGATATAAATTTCGAAGTACTAAAGCATCCGGTACTTTGGATGGGGTTTGTTAGGCCCAATAGATCTATCTTTAGGATTCGCGTCAATTAGGGTGTCTGTTCCCTAATTCTTAGATTACCAGACTTAATAAAAAGGGGCATATTCGATTTCGATAATTCAACCATAGAATGTAGTTTCACGTACTTGTGTCTATTTTGTAAATCATTTATAAAACCTGCATGTATTCTCATCCCAAAAATATTAGATTTTAAAAGTGGGACTATAACTCACTTTCACAGATTTTTACTTCGTCGGGAAGTAAGACTTGGCCACTGGTTGATTCACGAACCTATAACAATATATACATATATATCAAAGTATGTTCAAAATATATTTACAACACTTTTAATATATTTTGATGTTTTAAGTTTATTAAGTCAGCTGTCCTCGTTAGTAACCTACAACTAGTTGTCCACAGTTAGATGTACAGAAATAAATCGATAAATATTATCTTGAATCAATCCACGACCCAGTGTATACTTATCTCAGTATTGATCACAACTCAAACTATATATATTTTGGAATCAACCTCAACCCTGTATAGCTAACTCCAACATTCACATATAGAGTGTCTATGGTTGTTCCGAAATATATATAGATGTGTCGACATGATAGGTCGAAACATTGTATACGTGTCTATGGTATCTCAAGATTACATAATATACAATACAAGTTGATTAAGTTATGGTTGGAATAGATTTGTTACTAATTTTCACGTAGCTAAAATGAGAAAAATTATCCAATTTTGTTTTACCCATAACTTCTTCATTTTAAATCCGTTTTGAGTGAATCAAATTGCTATGGTTTCATATTGAACTCTATTTTATGAATCTAAACAGAAAAGTATAGGTTTATAGTCGGAAAAATAAGTTACAAGTCGTTTTTGTAAAGGTAGTCATTTCAGTCGAAAGAACGACGTCTAGATGACCATTTTAGAAAACATACTTCCACTTTGAGTTTAACCATAATTTTTGGATATAGTTTCATGTTCATAATAAAAATCATTTTCTCATAATAACAACTTTTAAATCAAAGTTTATCATAGTTTTTAATTAACTAACCCAAAACAGCCCGCGGTGTTACTACGACGGCGTAAATCCGGTTTTACGGTGTTTTTCGTGTTTCCAGGTTTTAAATCATTAAGTTAGCATATCATATAGATATAGAACATGTGTTTAGTTGATTTTAAAAGTCAATTTAGAAGGATTAACTTTTGTTTGCGAACAAGTTTAGAATTAACTAAACTATGTTCTAGTGATTACAAGTTTAAACCTTCGAATAAGATAGCTTTATATGTATGAATCGAATGATGTTATGAACATCATTACTACCTTAAGTTCCTTGGATAAACCTACTGGAAAAGAGAAAAATGGATCTAGCTTCAATGGATCCTTGGATGGCTCGAAGTTCTTGAAGCAGAATCATGACACGAAAACAAGTTCAAGTAAGATCATCACTTGAAATAAGATTGTTATACTTATAGAAATTGAACCAAAGTTTGAATATGATTATTACCTTGTATTAGAATGATAACCTACTGTAAGAAACAAAGATTTCTTGAGGTTGGATGATCACCTTACAAGATTGGAAGTGAGCTAGCAAACTTGAAAGTATTCTTGATTTTATGAAACTAGAACTTTTGGAATTTATGAAGAACACTTAGAACTTGAAGATAGAACTTGAGAGAGATCAATTAGATGAAGAAAATTGAAGAATGAAAGTGTTTGTAGGTGTTTTTGGTCGTTGGTGTATGGATTAGATATAAAGGATATGTAATTTTGTTTTCATGTAAATAAGTCATGAATGATTACTCATATTTTTGTAATTTTATGAGATATTTCATGCTAGTTGCCAAATGATGGTTCCCACATGTGTTAGGTGACTCACATGGGCTGCTAAGAGCTGATCATTGGAGTGTATATACTAATAGTACATACATCTAAAAGCTGTGTATTGTACGAGTACGAATACGGGTGCATACGAGTAGAATTGTTGATGAAACTGAACGAGGATGTAATTGTAAGCATTTTTGTTAAGTAGAAGTATTTTGATAAGTGTATTGAAGTCTTTCAAAAGTGTATAAATACATATTAAAACACTACATGTATATACATTTTAACTGAGTCGTTAAGTCATCGTTAGTCGTTACATGTAAGTGTTGTTTTGAAACCTTTAGGTTAACGATCTTGTTAAATGTTGTTAACCCAATGTTTATAATATCAAATGAGATTTTAAATTATTATATTATCATGATATTATCATGTATGAATATCTCTTAATATGATATATATACATTAAATGTCTTTACAACGATAATCGTTACATATATGTCTCGTTTAAAAATCATTAAGTTAGTAGTCTTGTTTTTACATATGTAGTTCATTGTTAATATACTTTATGATATGTTTTCTTATCATAGTATCATGTTAACTATATATATATATATCCATATATATGTCATCATATAGTTTTTACAAGTTTTAACGTTCGTGAATCACCGATCAACTTGGGTGGTCAATTGTCTATATGAAACATATTTCAATTAATCAAGTCTTAAAAAGTTTGATTGCTTAACATGTTGGAAACATTTAATCATGTAAATATCAATCTCAATTAATATATATAAACATGGAAAAGTTCGGGTCACTACAAATGTAGCTTGCATAACACAGATGAAAGAAGGGTATATCAAAAGTGACCGAACAAAACACATACCCCCTAGATTTTTCTCATACACTCAAAATCTCATTAAGGACAACCAGATTGAAATGAGATATGTTCAGTCCAGCAAAAACTCTGCTGACCTTTTCACCAAAGCACTTTCAACTGCTATTTTCAGAACACACGTTCATAATATTGGCATGAGGCATGTTCAGAAGATGTAACAACTCAGGCGTTGCCTACTTGAGGGGGAGTCAACTCTATGCTGCACTCTTTTTCCCTTAGCTAAAATTTTATCCCAAAGGGTTTTCTTTAGCAAGGTTTTTAACGAGGCAGTACTAGTTATTCACTAATAAAATTATCATCCAAGGGGGAGTGTTATAAAAGTAATAATTGGATGATAATTTTATTATTATTATAGATATTGCATAGTATATTTTTTTGAGTATAAATAGGTGTGTTGAGTTAGAGTTTATAGTATGTATTTTTTTGGCTAACAAAAACACTCTCTCTCTAGATTCCAAATGCCACCAACTCTCATTGTACATTTTTCTATAAATAAAAAATCAATTACTCATACCTTTTGTTCAATATTTGTTTTCTCAGTTTTACAGTATCTCTATCTCTATATACCTTCTACAGTCAAGAACCACTAAAGGTAGTTATAAGCCTACTGAATTATAACAATATGTTAATTGTAATTACATATCTTAGTTTTAGTTTTAAAGTATTTTGCCTACCAAGTAATAATTAAGTAAAATTAAATATAGATATGGATGGAATAAATTGGATATGCATCATATGTCAAAGTTCTAAAGTTGCACAGACTGATTTCTTGCTCTCCTCTCCTGGTGATTTGTTCTCACGAACTCTCATTCTTCATCTCCACGGTGACTGATATTGTCTAAGCTGAAATTGATCGCTGATCATCATTCATCACGTAGTAATATTCTAATTACGGTATGTTTTTTTGCATTCGAACTATATATCTTTATCATACATATTTCATATTATAGTTTCGATTTATACAGTCAGATCATCATTCAGACCATACCTACCTTTGATCATAGATTGTGACTTCAACCATCAATTGAATTTCACATATAAATCATATTTAGGTATGTTCTATCAATTACGTATTTCTTTTCCTTTTTAATGTACACTAGGGTTTTGATGATTTTAAATTATAACACCAACTGTTCGATGAAAGTCCTCAATGAGGGTGTTTAGTTGCGTAAAATACATTATGTCTTGCAACCGTATCTTTCATTTTGTTTCAATGGATTTGCAATTTATCGTTCATTGTGCTCGACAAAGCAATGATTAATGGTTTGGGTAGTTTTTCAGTTACTGTATATGTCAATTTTTTACAGGTTGGATAATAACATTTCCTTTCCAGCTCACCTGGATGGCTACCTTCCATTAATGTTAATCCAATTCCAATATTGGACCAGTCAATACAGGTATCTTTGAATATGCTATATTCAATGAATCCGTTATCTTGATAAATTATAATGTGTTACTGTTGTCCGTTGCTTATCTGGTAATGTTGATTATATTCGTGTTTTATGAACGTAATCCATTGTTATGTCAGCGGAAATGTGTGTCAATGTTGAATAGGACAGTTAACTTGTTTGAGTACAACGCTGGATGTGATTTAGACCTGAAAGATTCATCTTTCTTTATGAGCCAAAACTTTGCCTCGTGATGGCACAAAATGTTTTTGTGATCCATCATTTGGCTGTTTAGTAATGAAATCCATTTTTTGTCAGGGGATTCTAGGTTAGATCTATAATGATAGAGACATCTTAGCCGTCTACCTTTAGGTTAGTGTGGCTCATTGTAAGTTATTAACGATTTAATGATAAAATCATTCAATTTGTATGGTTCGAGTTAAGCACTTTGTGGTTAGAATATAAGTCAATAAGTCATAGATATGGCTATTAAGGTAATGTTAGGACGTTTGGAGTTTTTGGACTATTAATACTTTTAAAACTCTTGTTAAACAACCCAAACAAAGCCTTTGGAATGTTTATATCTCAACATGCTTCTTTAGGTGAAGTTTGGGTAACCAAATGAGGTTTTCCCTATTCGGGTCAACTGCAGAGGGAGAGTCTTTGACTCAGATGTACGTGGTATCCCCATGACCATTTTCGACCCAACATCCTCAAGATTTGTGACTACTGAGATTCGAACCCAAGACCTATCAGGTTGATGCTGCCTTACCACTATGCCATATGCAGGGGCAAGCCCAAGAGGGTGCAGGAGGGGTCACCTGCCCCCAATAGAGGGCCCAATTTCCATGTGATAATTTAGGATTTAAAACATGCCCTCAGCACAATAAGCTCATTACATGTTAAAAGATTAAACTGATTAATTTGGGCCTTAAAAACGGTCATTCTTTATTTTTTTTTACAACGTATTGTTCCTGCAATCAATTTCTCTTCACTATCATCTTATATGGTTCATAGCCAAATCAAAATCAAAGAAGTAAGCTGACGTGACGTTTGAAGGCTTCAGTTTCAACATAAACTTATCTAGTCTTACGTCTTTTTTTTCCGATCAAATCAGGTAATCTATTTACTTTATTTAGGGTTTGTAAAATTCATGTAACAAATATAAGATATATCGTTTGAATAAGGATGTACTTAATCAGTTGTATATAAATGTGAATATGTGATACTATTAAATTTAAAGAATATGAGATATCTTCTTTCGATTGAATGTGGGCATAATTGCAAGTGCCTTTCTTTAATCAAATTTACAGAATGGTTGTTGGCAGATTGAGTACTTGTTTGATGGATTATTCTATGAGATGTATTGGTTACTTTATGACATATTTTATGATATAGTTATAGTTATTATTAAGGCGTTAAACAGTGCACAAAATAAAATGTGATTATTTTATGAAATATATTTGATTATTTAATTTATAGATTAATCCATCTCTTCAACACACTATAACTCAGTGTCCCCAAAAAGACTTACTATCTTAAAGGAAAGGTGTAGTCTTTGAGCAGATTTTGTGCAGTTTTTTTTTTTTTTTTTTTTTTTTTTTTTTGGTAGAATCTGTACAGTTTTTAGGTGGTTATTTTTAGTTTTGTTGCTATTTTGGGTTGTTTTTGGGTCGTTTTGATGTTGTTTTAAAGATGTTTTTGTGCATTTTTGTTGTTGTATTTGGGCTGTTTTGTGCGAAATTTAATAGTAACGATGTTTTGTTCTAAATTAGTTACTGTTTTAGCTTTTTTTTGCCCCATTATAACAAAATCCTGGATCCGCCTGGCCATATGGGTGATGGTTTGTGGATACATCACCAAGCCATTATACTAATGGCACCATCTGCAGTTGTCTATGTATGAATTTGTGGATACATTGCCGAATATGGTTATCTAGATTAACACTTTAAGATTTCATTATGTATTGTGGGAGTTTAAAATAACTAGATTAACCTCTTAAGAATTTATAAACTACTGGAGGAATCCGCTTGAAAATAAAGAACTTCATATATGATTTTGTTTGTATTTAGTGAATCAAAGTTTTAATAATTTTTTCAAGGTTTTGGTAATTGAGGCTGGATAAGATGGACTTCAGAAGGCAAGTATTTACTGTGGATCTTTTAGAGAGATATGCAGCGAAAGGTCATGGAGTTATTACGTGTATGGCATCCGGAAATGATGTCATCGTTTTAGGAACTAGTACTGGATGGCTCATCAGGCATGACTTTGGTGTTGGTGATTCTTATGGTAATCTTCTTTTGTTTGTTTTCTTTTTTTTTTTGCTCACTGTTATTCTTTTTTGTTTCTGCTCGACCAAGTTATTTTAGTCAAGTAATTTTGTTGACTATAAAAACATGAAATTATCAGATTTAGATAACCTGCTACCTAGCATACAGGGTTAACGCTTGTTGGTTTTTTAAAATTGTTTATTGTTGTCAATTGTAGAAATTGTATTGACATTCTTTATCAGTGTTGTAGAACTCCCCGATTAATGCCGAGTACTCCTTTTTAGGAACTGACTGAGCCGATTTTCCCAAATCTGAGTAATTAATTGAACGGGTCAGTGGGTCAAAATCAGATTTAGTTTGTCAAAATTGAAATTAATCAGTCAAAATCGGTCAAAATCAATATTAGTCAACATTTTAATATGAATCTAAATCAGAATTTTGGAGTTTTTGAAAAGATGAAGATTTTTTTTATGTTTCTAGACAGTTATGTTAACATTGATGTTTGTGTTAATGGATTTCTTGTATAATTGCACATAATTTTGAAATTTATTATTTAAACGTATAAAACGTCCAATCCAATTACTCCCTGAGTTGCTGTTTACTCCCTTAAAAGTCTCGATGCGATTTTTGCAATCTAGTTCTTTATATAATCCTGTGAAAGTGCTAATAAGGTTATATTCTGAATTAATTTGGATAGATATTGATCTCTCCTCGGGTCGTGGGGACCAATCAATCCACAGAGTTTTCGTTGATCCCGGCGGTAGTCATTGTATTGCCTCCGTTGTCGGAAACGGAATATCCGATACGTATTATATGCATGCAAAATGGCCAAAGCCGAGGGTGTTGGCCAAACTGAGAGGCCTTGTTGTCAATACTGTTGCCTGGAATAGACAACAGATAACAGAAGGTGAATTCTTAGTATATTAATCCTTACTTCATAATTATATATTTTATATAACAAGTGCTCACCTTCGTTCTGCTCATTTATATGTAACTATCGGTTTTTTTGAACAGCATCGACCCGGGAGGTTATTCTTGGTACAGAGAATGGCCAACTGCATGAAATTGCTGTTGATGAAAAAGATAAGAGGGAGAAATATATTAAGTTTCTGTTTGAACTATCTGAATTGCCAGAGGCTTTCGAGGGTTTACAGGTGTCTTTCTTAATTTCAATTAGTTTATTTTCTATTTTATTATCTATTTTTTCTTATTCTTTTGCTAAAAAGATAACTGAGCTATTTGGCTTGTTCTCGGTATTTGTTATTGTTGTATAGATGGAAACAGCTAGCTTGAATATTGGAACTAGATACTATGTTATGGCAGTAACTCCTACGAGGCTCTACTCTTTTACTGGCATCGGTTCACTCGAGGTATATCAAAAACGTAGTTCTTGTTTTTAAATTAAAGCAAATGCTAACTGCATGTGGATTCATTTAACTATTGAATACAGTGTACAATGACCCATATGTAACATTCATGTAAGTACATTGCTATTCTATGCAATTTTCTCCAATAAGTCAGACTACACTAGCAAATACTTATCATGTATCAAGTTTTTTCTTTGATAACATTGATTATATTGTTACTTAAACCTCTTTATTTTCAAATTAGACTGTCTTTGCCAGTTATGTAGAGCGTGCGGTGCATTTTATGGAGCTTCCTGGAGAAATACCAAATAGGCAAGTGCACTATGTGTTGTACTACACTCATGCTATACAACTCTGAAATTAGAATGTAACTGTGTATCTCAATTTCATTCTTTTAATTGTGTATCTCTAATCTGGTCATTAACCATCACTCTATATATTTTTACATAAATATATTTTTAAAAATAATCCCGTTTTGCTTATCATGCAGTGAGCTCCATTTCTTCATCAAACAAAGAAGGGCAGTGCATTTTGCTTGGCTTTCTGGAGCTGGTATCTATCATGGTGGTCTGAATTTTGGTGCACAGAATAGGTAGACAATGAAATTCATATATTGTTCGGATTTGAATTAAATATACCTCAGTTTTTTTTTGTGATTCTTGTGAAATATCAATATATTTATATGTATTTTTTTTTTTGAAACCTGATAAGATCACCAAATGGGGATGAGAATTTTGTCGAGAACAAGGCTCTTTTGGACTATTCAAAGTTAAGTGATGGTGGTGAAGTTGTTAAACCCAGTTCTATTGCACTTTCGGAGTTCCACTTTTTGCTTTTAATTGGAAACAGGGTCAAGGTGCGTAAATACCACTTCACATTTGAATTTTTTACAATACATAATTTCTCATCCCTTTTGAGCTTTTATATTTATATAATATATGGTATCTTATAGGTTGTAAATAGAATCAGTGAGCAAATTGTAGAAGAACTTCAGTTTGATCAATCATCAGAGTCAGCATCAAAGGGAATTATTGGCCTATCAATTGATGCATCTGCTGGGTTGTTCTATGCATATGATGAAAATTCAATTTTTCAGGTTTGCTTTAGGATTACAATACCTGGTATCATTAATCTTGTTCCTTGTTTAGTTAATAGTTAATTAATTTCTAACTTATGAGAGTGAATAGGTTTCTGTAACTGATGAAGGCCGAGATATGTGGAAAGTGTACCTGGACCTTAAGGAATATGCTGCTGCTTTGGCAAATTGTTCTGACCCATTCCAGAGAGACCAAGTGTACTTAGAACAGGTTCAGAATCATTAATTCTTAATGAGTAATTATCTAAATCTTGTATTATTGTTTGCTAAAGAGATCCGTGTTACAGGCTGAAGCTGCTTTTTCATCCAGAGACTTTTTTAGAGCAGCATCATTCTTTGCCAAAGTGAGTAATTATTTTACGGTAAATGTCATTTCTATAATTTTCAACTACTTGAAAATTTTGTTGACTAAAGAAATTTCATTTGTAGATCAACTATGCATTGTCATTTGAAGAGATCACATTAAAGTTTATAAGCATAGGAGAACAGGTAAATGCAGTTCTGTCTCATCTTTTCAGACTGTATATATCATTATGTTATTTATATCCCTAGATGCTATGTGTGGAATGTATGATACATATTAGGCGAAAGAGGCAATTTCATGGTTATTGGTGACTGATGAATATATGAATATGTATGCAACATCTCGTGGTGTTGACGATATCAATCAGAGTCAAACCTGAATTATAATATCACATTTTATATGTTGTGTACCTTGCAGGATGCGTTAAGGACATTTTTATTACGAAAGCTAGACAATCTTGTGAAAGATGATAAGTTTCAAATAATGATGATATCTACTTGGGCCACTGAACTGTACCTTGACAAGGTTTTTCTATTCTATGCTAGTTTTATATATGTTTCTTTTTAGTTATTTCAGTTTGACTTAGTTTTTATTATTTGTTTTGTAAGTTTTCTCATTCGAGACTGTGATGTATTGAAACATTTAGATAAATAGATTACTGCTTGAAGATGATTCACCTGCGAACCGTAATTCAGAATACCAATCCATCTGTATGGAATTCCGTGCTTTTCTCAGTGACAGTAAAGATGTATTGGACGAGGCAACTACAATGAAGTTACTTGAAAGGTTCGTGTCATACAGTTACTTTGTGTACATTTTCTGCTAAACATGGTAAAATCTGTGAGTTGGTTTGTTTTGCGGCTTTTTACGAATCGTTACATCTTGCAGCTATGGTAGAGTCGATGAATTGGTATATTTTGCTAGTCTAAAGGAACAACATGAGATTGTAGTTCATCACTACATTCAGGTTGCTCTAACTTCCTAAATTTAACATTTTTAGCACTCCGATTTGTAATCTACCCTACATCCTCATAATTTATTGCCAGTTTATTAAAATATAGAAGTTATGAGATTAGATTCAGATTTATATGTTCTTGTTTGAGTCAGTAGTGTTTTCATTGACCTTAATGTATGTGTCACTTTTTATCACTGCTGTAAAAGTCGGCGGACACATAGGTTTGTGGACTAACCTGTCCCGATCCGCCCAAAAACGTCTTAAAAGTTGGTCTTACGCTAAAAATTCAGGTCAAAGTTGGCTAAGTTGGCCAAGTCGTTGCTGAGTCTGTCAAAGTTAGGTCAAAAATTTTATACTCCGTATTTTTTAAACGTAGATTTTGTGTTTTATAAATATTTATGTTTTATGTTTGATATATTTATGTGTAATATATATGTTTATTTATTTATTAATATAAGTCCACGTTTGGTCAAAGCCCGACTTGTAACCGACTCGTCCCTTCAAGGTCCCGACCGACTCATCCCGACTCGTGACTTAAACAACCTTGCTTTTTAGAATGGGAAACTAATATGCTGCTGTTTTTGGTTTATTTGTGTAGCTAGGAGAAGCAAAGAGAGCCTTGGACGTACTTCAAAAACCTGGTGTTCCTGTTGATCTTCAGGTACACACGAACTGATAATAGCATGCCATTATAATATTAGTTCGCTAGATCTAAAGTTGGTATCTATATCTATGCATGCCTGATGTTTAACAAACTATCATTTTTGTTGCCAAGATGATGTAAGCAATAACATGATTCAATTATCATAAGTTTCCATTTAAAATGTTTCTGTAACAGCTTACGATTGTTGGCATGCGTTTCTTACTGTGCAGTATAAGTTTGCTCCGGATTTGATAATGCTTGATGCATATGAAACTGTTGAGTCATGGATGACCAGAAAAGACTTGAATCCAAGAAAGTTGATTCCTGCAATGATGTCTTATTCCAGCGAGCCCCATGCCAAGTAACCGTTTATTATTATATTAACTGATTAACTGATAATAAATAATAATGCATCCTTAAAAAAATAAATCCAAGTGATGATATCCGCACCAAATTTTATATGCAGGAATGAAACACATGAAGTAATCAAGTATTTAGAATTTTGTGTTCACCGGTTGCAAAATGAAGATCCAGGTGTTCATAACCTCTTGCTCTCTCTGTATGCAAAAAAGGTTTATGTTTGTCACTATTAAGTTTTCATTACATACTAATACTAGCTTAAAACTATGTATATGCTACTTGGAAACTTTAATGTGTCAAGTGCTTATGTTATATTTGAGAGTCTGTTATAATTTTACCGTACTACGAATCAAATCTTTTTAGTTGACCATTCCACTCACTTGACACAAGGACTCACTAAAAGTGGAAATTTGTCAAACTTGTTGCTTACCCCATAATACATTATCACCTTATATCCTATCCTAAATATTGTTTAATAGTAACTTGATCATGATTGATCTTCTGTATGTAAGCACATATATCAAGATCTGTGAGCAGGTCAAATATTATAACTAAAAAAACATGTCTTGGTTTGATATAAATTAGGAAGATGATGGGGCCCTTCTGCGGTTCTTACAATGCAAGTTTGGTAAAGGACGGTCAACTGGTCCTGATTTCTTTTATGACCCTAAGTACGCCTTGCGTCTTTGCCTAAAGGAAAAGCGTATGCGTGCATGTGTTCATATATACAGCATGATGTTTATGCACGAAGAAGCTGTTGCACTTGCTCTTCAGGTAATACATATAATACGAGTATATTTCTAGTAAGATTATGCTCTTTGCGTAATATATATCTGATGTTTGACTTTTGGTGATTAAGGTTGACCCTGAGCTTGCGATGGCTGAAGCAGATAAAGTGGAGGATGATGAAGACTTGAGGAAGAAGCTTTGGCTTATGGTTGCCAAACATGTTGTCGAGCAAGAAAAAGGTACTAAAAGAGACAACATTAGGAAAGCAATTGCGTTTCTTAAGGAAACTGACGGTTTGTTAAAGATCGAAGATATCTTGCCCTTCTTTCCCGATTTTGCACTAATCGATGACTTCAAGGTAATTATTAGAATCGTACTCCGTAATTAAGATGATTACAACAGCACTAGCATCAGTGTTGCAGAACTCGCAATTACTTGGTCAAACTTGGTAATACTCGGGATTACTTGAAAATCAGTCAAAATTGGTTAAAGTCAAAGTCGGTCAAAATTGGTCAAAGTCAAACTTGGTCAACATCCGAGTACTCCCTGAGTTGCTAAGTACTCTCTAAAAAGTCCGGACCAAGTGCTCCCCGAGTGGAGATTTTTGCAGCTTGACTAGATTTTCTTATTTATTTTCTTATGCAGGAAGCGATTTGTTCATCGTTAGAGGATTACAACATGCAAATTGAGAAATTGAAAGAGGAGATGAATGATGCAACACATGGTGCAGATAATATAAGAAACGATATTAGTGCTCTTGCTCAAAGATATACGGTCGTTGAACGTGATGAAGAATGCGGGGTAATATAACTCTCTGTATTAGTAGTAGTAGTTGATAGTTAATTAATGTTTCCTTTTAAATATATAATTATTATATATACATCTTTTAATAATATTCATGTTTCAACTTGTTGTCAGGTTTGCAGGCGGGTAATTTTGGCTGCGGGTGTGGATCATCGAATGACGAGGGGTTATACAACAATAGGACCAATGGCCCCTTTTTATGTGTTCCCATGTGGACACGCGTTTCATGCACAATGCCTTGTTGCTCATGTTACCAAATGTACTGACCAAAATCAAGTAAGCACTTAGTAAGTTAATCAAATAGTTAATCACGTATGTACAATTGTGAACGAATTGACACATTTATACATTTATATTCAGGCCGAGCATATATTGGAGCTTCAGAAGCAACTCACTTTAATGAGTGTTGAGCCCAAGGATGGTGTAAACGGTGGGTTAAACGGTGACGACTCAAGTGTGGCCCCTATTGATAAGGTAATCATATCTTGCATGTTTTATACCCAGTTTAAATCATCAAGTATTATTATTATTATTATTTTGTTTCTGAGTTGCTTTTGTGATGTGAAATAAATGAACAGATTCGGTCACAGTTAGACGATGCAATAGCTAGTGAATGCCCGTTTTGTGGGGATCTTATGATAAGTGAGATATCAAAACCATTTGTATTGCCAGATGAATCGTATCTGGTTTCGTCATGGGAGATTATGTCTAAAAATGTTGGAAGCGAAAAGGGTATTTCTTTTGTCGTTTAGAACATCTCTTATCGGAACAGTTATTTTTTTTTATGTAGATTTATGTAGAGATGTATTTATGTATCCTGAAAAGCGGAAGTGTGATGGGTTTGAGTGTTGTGTTCGTTTTTGTACGCCGATCGAATGCTGTTAACATAATTATGTTGGCCTCATGAAACTGTTTTACCCTAAATTACATAAGTTTGGTGATACTTAAAGGTTGAAACATGTATTGTAAACTTGTATTTTGTTATTTTACTAGGTTATGTGAAGAACTGCATTTATCATTATCAAATGTAACATGGAGAGACCAAAGGGCTTATAGCCTATATTCATTAAGCCTTTCAATCAAAGAGGTTGGGGGGTTTAAGTCCCGTTATGGGCATAAATTTTTGTCGAGTCTAAGAATTGTTTTTTCAAAAAATAAAAGATGGATTATGAAGAGACTCGCTCTATTGGTTCTAAACATGGGAGTGGATTATGATGAGCCGAATTTGGACCCTGTCAAACTCGGACTCGTTGCAATTCTATATCGCCGCATGTGTTGTTTTTCATTCCTTAAAAAATGAATTTCATTGAAACCATAACAAAACGGCCTTGTGTTGATGTCTTCATAATTACAGGTGTCAGAAATTGTTGAATTCGGTCATGTGATAACCTAATTAGATCGTTATTGCCGTGTAAGTATCCTCATCCTCGTTGAATAAAAACATGAAACACATCTTCTATTTTACAGAACTTCGCCTCAGTTGGTCCTATATTGCTCATTTACTCATTTCAAATTAGGTATTGAAACAATTAAAAACATATATAACCTATATGATTGATATAGAAACAAGAATAATGGAAGACAGAGATGATAAGAATGAGTGACATTTTGAGATGGATATGGGAGTATGGGAATGGGCCATGTATTCTACTTCACTATCATCCACTTGCATTGCATATTCTTCTTAAACGAAACGATCAAAACTTCCCTTTTGTATAAAGTGTCTTGTTTCCTTAGATCATACTAAGAAATAAGAATATAATTATATTATATTCGAGTCTCTAATATTACTTGATTAAAAATTAAATTGAGTAATAATAACATTATTTAATATTAATTAATATATATTGCATAGAAAGAGAGAGAGATTTACATTGTCTTTATTATCTTGAAAAAGGGGAACAAAGTGTAATGCATATGAAAGAAGATTTGGATTTGTAAAAGATGGCAGATCCTCATCCTCTATTTTATTATTGTTACCATTATTTTAATTTGATTTCATATATTTTATTATAGTGATAGTACAATAGTGAATATAAAAACTAGTTGAACTCAATTATAAGCGAGTTATTGTGGGCCCCAAAGTCTTGTTTAAGTGCAAGATTCAATTATTAGTTCTCCCACTTCTATATTTTTCTCCAAGTGGAATAAGATACAAGAAAGGTTTACCTGTGATTGATTAATTAAGCTTTTCTATTGCATACTATTTCATTTTATTTTATTTTTATCGATAATTGATAATATAAAGTAATGTATTTATTAATAATATAGTTATAGGTCATGATCAATCGCCCTCAATAGCTTCTATGTTTTTTTTTTCTTCTAAAAAGCAAGTAACTTTATTAATATACCCACACAAATATGTACATTAGATGATCAACAGTTGGTTATGATTTCACCTCCAAGGGCACGACTATATACATACAAAATGAACAAAGGGTGCCTTTGTTTGTCTCTTAATGGAATGGTTCAGTGCTAAATGCTGAACCATTCAGCATTCAGTGCGTTTGTTTCTGACCTCTGAATGACATATGGTGCTGAATGGTTCAGAATTCAGTGCTGAACCATTCATAGATGAAACACTCTCTTAACCATTAAGAGCCTAAATTTTCTGTAATTTTCTCCTCAAATCATATCCTGAACACTTAACTAACACGTATATTAAAAAAACTATGGGGTGTGTGAGAGAGAGTGAGAGGAGAGAGAGAGAGAGTGGAGTGAACAACTATGGCGACAGGACTAGAACACGAGAGCGGTACAACGGAAGACTTCAAGATCGATTAACAAGCCTTTTCGGAATTCACTTGACATCATTCATGTTCTTCAACTTTCCGAACAAGTGGTCGGTCACGGATCTATGGAAGGTGTTCAAACCACATGGCGACTTACGAGATATCTATATGGCGGGGAAGAAGCTGCGAAATGGTAATAGATTTGCCTTTGCAATATTTGCCAGCGTAAAAAACAGCGACCAAATGTTAAGTTCCTTGGAAAAGATTAGCTTTGAAGGTAATCCAATCAGGATCTTCAAGGCTAGAGAAAGAGTAAATGTTGAACAAAATCGGTTTAACAAGGGCCTGAATAACCACCGTTTCAATTCCTTCAACAATTGCAACCAACAATTCAACACCTACAGAGACGAGAGAAACTTTAGGGATGTAGTAAGAGAACCACAGGAAGATCTAAGGGTTAGACTCAAGAAATTGCAGGAGGAAAGGGAAGACCTCAGAACTAAACTAGATAGCTTGAAGTCAGAAAAGAAGGAACATCCTAAGGGTGTGGGAGAAGATAATGAAATGATTTATAGAGACAGCAGAACCATCAAACTAAAGAATGAACATCGTAATCGTGAGCTACATGAGAGATCAATTTTATGCGAAATTAAGGGGTTAGAATACTTGCAATTATTTGAAGATCTCTGTAAAGCCGAAGGTATGAGTAACTTTTCTCTAAAATACTTAGGTGGTCTAACTATCCTGGTATGTTGCGAGTCTCCTGCTGGTGCGAAGGCATTGATAGACAACAAAAGACATGGTATCCATAAATGGTGCAATAAGGTTTGGACTCCTAAGGATCAGCACTGGTCTCCTGGAAGATTAGCTTGGGTTGATATTAAAGGGGTTCCAACACTTCACTGGAATGAAGACACTTTTAAATCTATCGCGTCATGGTGGGGTAGGATACTAGAGCTTGAAAACTGCAGTATTGAAGATAAGAACCAAAACCTAATTTCGGGCAAAGTCTTAATTCATGCTCGTCTCAATACCGGATTCATAGACGGCTGGGTCAATCTCTCCGACGATAACGGGTTAACTTATGTGTCTGTTAAAGAGGACAGGAACAGAATTGTGGAGATGTCTTTTGAAAAACGTATGTTTCAAGAAGATAACAATTCAAATGCAGTTGGAGAAAATGTTGGAGTGGACAATGAAACAACTGATGAAGATGACGAGGGTGTTGAGGATACATATGATGATTCAGATGATGATAACAACTTTTTCAATCTAGAGAGAGAAAATTCAGACAACCACAGATCTCCTAACAGTAACGATGGTGAAGGTGATCGAAAAACACAAGAACATGATCGGGTAATTCAAGAAGATGACCGGAATATTCCCTGTCCGGCAGTAGAAGATGAAGAGTCTGGGTGTTGGAACCTAGGTAACCTTTTCCAAAACATTCATGATGAAGCGTGCATAGGAGACACTCAAAAGGTTACAACTAACTCCACTAACCTAGACAAGGTAGGGCCAAGCAACTTTAGTCAAACGGCTCCATGTGAAAACTTACCATCCCAACATGATTTAAATTACGTACCTATTAGAAGCCCAATCTTGAGAATCCCAATTAGTAGGTTTAATTTTGAGCCTGTAGATGTTGGGCCGAATGCTAAAAGTAATAAAGATGTTGGGCCGAATGAATGCACTAACCATGATGATGGGTTGGGCCATGAGGTTAGACAGAATTGTCCAAGTAATCCCAAGAACAAAAAAGGGGCAGCTGGTGATAAATCAAAAAAGGGGATAAATAAAAAAGATTGTTGCTTCTCTAGCATTCGACGGTGGAAAACATCCTCACGGATGATTAATCTCAAAAACGCTGCAAGGAAAACCAATGAAAACCAACCGATTCGATCACAGTGTACTTCATGTGCAACTTTAAATAGGAAATCTCATTCAATTTCTGATAAAGTGGCATCTTCTCAAAATATTGTGGCAAAAGGAAAAGGTTCGACAAGCACTTTTGGTTCAATCAACTCGGATGGGGTTCGAGATTTTGGGCATCAATTAGGACTGAAGTGGCAGAAGAAGCCACTTAAATTGTAAGTTAACTATGCCGTTCCATGTCGAATCGTTAATTTTTGTTTTTCCATGAAGATTGTTTCTTACAACATCAGAGGGTTTGGTTCGGGTAAACTTAGTAAATTTGGTGCGATAAAAAAACTGATCCTAAAAGAAAAACCATCCTTTATCGTACTTCAGGAGACGAAAATTAATTCAGTGACTGATTCGTGGATTCATAAACTATGGGGTTCATCAGATTGTGATTTCATTCAACAAGCTAAAGTGGGGAAATCGGGTGGGTTACTTTTAATATGGGACTCTAATGTTTATGAAGCTATTGACACCATTTTTATTGATCGGGCGATTGGAATTCGTGGTAAATGGAGGAATAGTAGGATCGAGTTCAATGTGGTCAATGTCTATGGCCCACACGATGATGCGAAAAAAATAGATTATGGGATACACTTTCACAGCTATTATCAGACCGAGAAGTGGCATGGGTAATATGCGGTGACTTTAATGAAGTACGCAACCAAAACGAGCGTTTCAACTGTGAATTTGTGGATTACCGGGCACAAAGATTCAATGATTTTATCTCTTCAAACAACCTCACAGATATCCCACTAGGTGGAAGATCGTTCACGCGAGTTAGTGATGACGGGATGAAATTTAGTAAACTTGACCGCTTCCTTGTCTCCGAAAATTTTCTCTTATTATGGGACAGTCTTTCAACATTGGCGTTAGAAAGAAAAGAATCGGATCACTGCCCGATTGTGCTAAAAGACGAGGAGAAAGATTATGGGCCGAAACCCATCAAAATTTTCGATGTTTGGCTCGACGAAGAGGGTTTTGACAAATTGTTTCTTGATGCGTGGAGAGTTGGGTCTGACTTGACACAAGCTACTGTTCCAGAGAATTTAGGTGTTCAAAAAGACAGGATTTTTATGAATAAGCTAAAGGCTGTGAAGATTGCACTTAAAACGTGGAGTAAAGAAAAATTTGGGGTGCTTGATCAAGAAATAGAAGTGCACAAAAGTGTGGCTCATTCGATGGAACTAATGGCTGAACAAAAACCACTATCTTCAGAAGAGTACAACACTTGGAGAAATGCAAGGAAAGGGTGGCTCGATAAAGAAAAAATCAAAACCGAAATGATCAAGCAAAAGGCTCGGGTTAGATGGGCACTTGAAGGAGACGAGAACACAAGGTTCTTTCACTCCATTATCCGACACAGGTACACTAGAAGCAACATTAGAGGTCTAATTATTAATGGGGTGTGGAATGACAACCAGAACGATGTTAAAGCCGAAGCTCTTAGACACTTTAGCAATGTCTTTAGCGAACCAAATGAGTTAAGACCCTCGATGGAGGATTTGTGCTTCCCGGTGATTTCAAGTGCTGAGGCAGCTTCTTTGGAATGTAGATTTCTCGAGCCTGAAGTTCTTGATGCTATCAATGATTGTGGTAGCACGAAAGACCCGGGCCCGGACGGGTTCAACTTGAGGTTTTTCAAGAAATTTTGGGAGGTAATCAAAAGTGACTTAGTTGAAGCTATCAACTGGTTTTGGGACAAGGGTGAGATATTGAGAGGGTGTAACGCATCGTTTGTCACTCTCGTTCCTAAAAAATTGGATCCTTCAGGACTTGGTGACTTCAGGCCGATTAGCTTAATAGGTAGCTACTATAAGATTGTAGCCAAAATATTATCTAATCGGCTACGTAAGGTGTTACCTTCATTAGTAGGCGTTGAGCAAAGTGCTTTTTTAAAAGGGAGATTCATCCTTGACGGGGTGTTGATCGCGAATGAGACGGTTGAATATCTTAAAGGGAAGCATAAGAAGGGATTTTTCTTTAAAGTTGATTTTGAAAAGGCATTCGATAGTCTTAATTGGAACTTCCTTCTTGAAGTTATGAAATCTATGGGATTTGGCATTAAATGGAGAAAATGGATCTTGACTTGTCTTAAGTCGGCATCGATCTCAATACTTGTTAACGGTTCTCCCACTAACGAGTTCTCATTAGGTAGAGGCATTAGGCAAGGTGATCCTCTATCGCCGTTCCTCTTCATTCTAGCTTCGGAAGGGTTAAACATTCTTACCAAAGCAGCTTTAGGCAAGGGTCTCTTCAAAGGTATAGAAGTTGGCAATGACAAAGTACTCATCTCTCACTTACAATATGCAGATGATACTATGTTTTTTGGAGAGTGGAGCAGTTTAAATGCTTGTAATTTGATGAATCTACTCAAATGTTTCGAACTTACCTCGGGTCTAAAAATAAACTTCCATAAGGGTTGTGTTTATGGAATTGGTATTGATCATGGTGAACTTGAAATGCTCTCGCATCATATGGGTTACCAAGTTGGAAGATTCCCTTTTGTATACCTTGGACTCCCGATCGGTTCAAATATGAAAACCCTAAATGATTGGCGACCGGTAATTGATAAATTTGATAGTAGACTCTCGAGTTGGAAAATGAAATCGTTGTCTTTTGGAGGAAGATTAGTGCTTATTAAATCGGTTCTCTCGAGTTTTCCGTTGTACTATTTCTCGCTCTATCGTGCTCCGCCTTGTGTTCTTAAACATCTTGAAAGTGTGAGGAGAAAATTCTTTTGGGGTGGGTCGGGTTCGGGTTCAAATATTTCTTGGGTTAAATGGGATTGTGTCATTAATTCTTTTGAAAACGGGGGGTTAAATATCAGGTCTTTGAAAAGCAAAAATCTTGCTTTATTGAGGAAGTGGTGGTGGAGGTTCAAAACCGAAACCGATTCACTTTGGGTGAAAATCATTCGAAGTTTACATGGTTCTTGTGGCGGCCTATTGTCGGGAAGTGACCAAAATCACTTGTCGACAAAAGGTATTTGGAAAAATATTATTCGTGCAGGTAGCTCTATAGAAGATTCTAATGTGCACTTCAAAAGCTCGTTCATCAAATCAATTGGTGGTGGAGACTCAACTTCTTTTTGGCATGATCATTGGGTCGGGGATAATGCATTAAGATTTCGTTTCCCAAGGCTGTTTCATCTAGATTAGTTCCCCGATATCACCATCAAGGATCGCATATGAAACGGTGTAGCGGTTTGGCATTGGAAAAGATCTCCATCAGGTCGAGTTCAAGAAGAATTAAACGCGCTGACAGCCCTATTAGCAACATTCGAATTTGATCCCATCAGTCGAGATAAATGGAGCTGCTATTTTGCTCCAAATGAGGTGTTCAGTGTTCGAGCTTTGGCATCCGAAATTGACTCTAATCTCGTGGTCGACAGCATCACACATCAAGGTACCTTTTGTAACAACCTCACCCCCAAAAAAGTCAAAATTTTCGCATGGCGGGCGCTAAAAAAAAGGCTCCTCGTTAGGCTTGAATTAGACAAAAGGGGTATAGATCTCCATAGTGTTCGTTGTCCTCTATGCGATGATGACTTAGAATCCGTAGAGCACTCTCTTATTTTTTGTAAGCACGCGATGGACGTTTTGGAGTGGGTCTTCAATTGGTGGGGCGCGGGCAATTTCTCTAACTTCAGCCTCTTCGAAATCTTTAATGGTAATGGGAGTTTTGTGATGTCGGGTATTGGTAAAAAGATATGGCAAGCCGTGTTATGGATTAGTGCGTATCTCATTTGGAAAAATCGCAATATCAAGGTGTTTCAAGGTAAATATAAAATTGCGCCGGTTGTTCTCAATGAGATACAAGCTATTTTCTTCGAGTGGATTTCTAATAGAGCTCGAGGAAGAAAGTTCGATTGGCTCATGTGGATCTCAACCCCAAATATTTATCTTTCCTTACCTTAGTTAGCATTATGTAGTTGCTTTCTTAGCAACAAGTGTGTGTATAATAGTCTCGTGTTCGTGTTTGTTCCTGTCTCATTTTCGTGTTTGCTGTATGTAATGAGTTCATATGCTCATTGCTTTGAACATGTATCTCTTGGTTTTTATTAATAATTTTATCCTTGCTGTTCAAAAAAAAAAAAAAACTAACACGTATATTGAATATTTTATTCATGTTACACTTTGATAACGTAATTTTACCCAGTTTATATCGTTTATTCTAAATGATTATCAAATAGTTTATTTTCATTCAGAACAAACTTTATTCAGAGACTTTGAATCATTCATATTCTGAATCATTCAGCGCTAAATCATTCAGTTTTATCAAACGTACCCTAAATTATCTTGACAACGATTTAACCAATACCCTCACTACTTTGCGCATCAACATAAAAGCTAGAATTGATGAGTCATTGGTTCCATTCGAGAAAGACTTCTTGAACCTTTTGCTAATCCATTGAAAACTTGTAACTTGTATCTCGATAAGAATAGTGATTGGACTCCACTTAGAATCTGAAAAGTTATTGTTGTTTCTACCTTTCCAAATCAAGTATTCGCTTACCTACATTGTTGCAAACTAGATTGTCTTTCCTTTTGATGATTTAAACAGCTGTAGAGCATTCAAAAAAATCAAACTAACCGTTGTTGTTTCTATATCTAGATTCCACCACAGATAAAATTTCACAAAGTAGCCTCTTTACAGCCAACGAAGATATGTTCAACAGTTTCTAAGTCATCATTGCACAAAGGACATCTAATCGAAACCAAATCTAGACCTCTTTTATCTAATTCTATGCGTACCGGAAGTCTATGTATTAAAGCCATCCAAACAAAGATGCCAACCTTTTGCAGAACTGCCTTGTTGCGTGGCGTGTCATTAATAGATGGACGACTTGAGTGTATAGTATGATCGATTAGTGTTGCAAGATCCTTGGTTCTCAAACATTTCGTCTTCACTTAGCTTCCATTTCCATGAATCCTTCTGTCTGTTGCTTGAATGAAGATCTGAGATAATATTAATCAGTGATTCCAACTTACCCGCTTCCAATATTGTAAATCTCCTTATTTCTCCCCTAGATCTCGTATTTGGAAGGCCGCCGAGACGTGATGTCCATCTCCCTAGATTTCTCGGTCAACGGGGTCAAACTTGGTCAAAGTCACGATTTCTCGAAATTTCCCTCTCATTTCTCGAATTTCCTCATAATATCTCGTACTTTTTCGAATTTTCTCGCTCATTTTTTTGGATTTTCTTGTAAAATCTTGTAAAAATGTATACAAATATACATATATCGATTTATTTGTATATATTTATATTATAAAAACTAAAAAGTCAACGTCCGAGATCTCCCCGAGATTTTTCCGAGATGCCGAGATCTCCCAAAAAGTGTCCAAACAAGATCTCCCTGAGATCCGAGGTCTTCAACCTTGCCTGCAACCCTTCCTCTTGGTGTTTGTCTGTTTGAGCCCACTACTAGCAACCACTGCCTTTGTTGTTGATGAAAGTGATTTTATCCTTCACCGATGCTTCACGCTTTAGATCAAGAGCAAACAATCTGGAGAATTTGACACTTAAATCGCTATGCCTTGACCAATCATCTTTTCAAAAAGAAGTATCTGCACCATCACCTATTAGTCATTGAAACGAGTTTATGAACTCCATTCTAAAAGTATCTATTTGCCTGCTTGCTTTGAGTATTTGCCACCGTGTCAATCCCACATTTGATTCGTAAAATTGTTTTTTTTCTTCTGAAAGATTAACATTTTATTAAAATAAACATTATACATGAGAACATCTATAACAGGATGATACAATCTAAATGGGTATACGAAAGCTATGACTCCCGAAACTAAGATATGTGACGACCCGTAAATTTCCGATCAAATTTAAACTTAATCTTTATATGTTTCCGACACGATAAGCAAAGTCTGTAAGGTTGAGTCTTAAAATCTTTGAATTTTATCATATACCATTTGACCTTCGACTATATCCGACGATTCACGAACAAAGGTGTGTAAATAAATATGTAAATAAATATATATATGCAAATATATATATGTGTGCATATATTAATTTTTTATTAATAAAATACCATTTAATCATTTGATTTAAACATGTAAGGTAATTTATAAAATAAATAAGATATTATTAAGGTAAATAAATATATATATAAATGTAGGTACATATATAATAATTTAAAATTATAAAATAAAACTTAAACATTTGAACTAAATATGTAACATGAGCTACAAAAATAAGTAAGTGTAAATTAAAGTGAATTTATATGATTTTTCTATGTAGAATTATTATTATTAGTTTCATTATTATTAATAAAATTAATATTAAAAATTAATGTTATATAGTTAATATTGTTATCTTTCTTTATATAATAATATAAAAATATAATTATATATATATATATATATATATATATATATATATATATATATATATATATATATATATGGATACAGATATATACATAAATATATGTAACTTGTTATACCTTAACTATTATTTGTATTATTATTATTAGTTATTATTATTTTTATAAATGAAAATCATTGCTAGCATTATCAATAATAATATTATTGTTATCATTATCATTATTATTGTTAAACTTATTGTTTATATTTAAATCATTATTTTATTATTATTAATATTATCATTTCATTTTCTGTAATTATCAATATTATTAGAATTCTTATTATTATTATCAATAATATTAATATTATTATTATTATTATTAATATAATATATTTATTAATTATTAATATAAAATAAATGTAAAGACATAAGATCTTACGAATTTTGTTTAATCCCTTTCAACTTTCAATCTTTACTGTCTACTTGATCATATTCCATTTTATGTCTATTACAAATCACCAAATAACAAGAATCATTTCCTATCACTATCAACTTTGTTCTTTTATTCATATTTTATTTATCTGATTATTTGTTATCTATAATTACTTGTTGACACCAGGAATAAAATAAAAACAGTATCAATCAATAACAGTTAATTGTACAATTCGTTAGCCATCATAATCGAACCTTATTTTTTTTTCTTCTTCAAAATTTGTTCTTGTCTGATAAAAAAATCCTGTCGACATCTCTGATTATAAAACAAGTGAATACTCAGCAGTTTTAATAAAAACTCATTCCACTTTATATTTTCAATATCACTTACAAACAACCGATAATAGCAAAACCAGTTAAATTCATTTTTTTTTAAAAAAAAACAGCTCGATACTCTGTATGTTCACCTTTTTAACCAAATCTCGAATTTGAAACAAATTCCAAAATGTAATAATGGGGTTCTGTTGGGAATCATCAACTAAAACTATCTGTGAAGTTTCAAAAACCAATTCCTTTTCTTGATTTTGAATTTGTGAGTCAAACTTTCGGATTTAAAAAGTCAAACTTATGAACATTTAACAAATTCGAATTCATATGGATGTTTAAAGCTTAATTGACGATTACAACAGTTTTTAGGATCGATTTTAAATACATTGCGTGTTATAATCTGAGTCTATCATGCTTTTAAAATCGAAATCATTATTTTTTTTCCTTTGTTTTAAACAGCGACGACAGGGGACTGTCTAATTGTTCATTTACTTTTATTTTTTTATTTTTTTTCTCTTATAATCAAGACCAATATTAGTGTTGTGGTTAATTACAAGTCTTAATTGAATTCATGAATTCATTATTATGGGATTTGAAGTTCCTGGATCTAATTGATACATGTGTGAAGAAGATGAACACACAAACACGGGTTATAATTAAATGAGAGGATTTTAAAACAGAAATTGGGCAACAGCCCAGTTGGTTAGAGTGCTGTGTCGAGTTTCGAGAGGTCTTGGGTTCAATTCCTGCAGGGTGCAATTTTTTTTTAAATAAGATTATAAGGTAGTTTATTTATCATTTATTAATTATTATTATTACTATTATTATTAATGCTGTTATTATTATGATTGATTATTAATTGTTATTAAATATCACTAGTGTTATAATTATTAATATTATTATTATTATTATTATTATTATTATTACTAATATAAGAATATTTATAAAAGTTATCATTCATTATCATAATTATAAGAATTAATACAATTATGAATATATTATTATTATTATTATTATTAAGAAATAATAGAAATTATTATTATTTTCATTAATATTAGTATTAGTGTCATTTTAGGTTGTTAGTATTATTATTATTAACATAATTATTATTATAAATATTATTATTATTAACATTATTAAGTATCATTGTTGTTAGTATTAGAATGAATAATTGATACTAAATATTAGTATTATCATATAAGTATTAAGATTCTATAAAAACTATCATTCCTATTATTTTTAACATTATTATTATTATGAGTATCATCTATATCATTATTATTAAAGTTTTTAATGACGTTGTAAGATTATAAGTATATAAATAAAGATTATACATACAATAATATATTACATAACTTATCTATATTAATGTTATTATGTGCAAAATGAAAATATATAAATAAATGATAAAAAATTAATAAATTATTGATATAACAAATACATTTCAAATAATAAATAGATTTATTCGATTACGAGTATATGTTTTAATATATATTTAAATGATATGTTTAATACTTATAACACAACAAAAATTAATATTTTTATATACAAACTAAATATATATATATATATATATATATATATATATATATATATATATATATATATATATATATATATATATATATATATATATATATATATATATATATATATATATATACTATTACTACAAAAAGGATATAATTAATAAATTCATATATATATTTATTCGATTATAATTATGTATATTAATAAATATACAAATGATATAGGTTCGTGAATCTGAGGCCAACCCTGCATTGTTTAGTTGTTCAATGATGTTATATGTATTTTTACTACGAAATACAATAGGTGAGTTTCATTTGCCTTTTTACCCTTTATATTTTTGGGCTGAGAATACATGCGCAATTTTTATAAATGTTTTACGAAATAGACACGAGTACTTGAAACTACATTATATGGTTGAATGATCGAAATCGAATATGCCCCTTTTTAGTCTGGTAATCTAAGAATTAGGGAACAGACACCCTAATTGACGTGAATCCTAAAGATAGATCTATTGGGCCTAACGAACCCCATCCAAAGTACCGGATGCTTTAGTACTTCGAAATTTATATCATGTCCGATGGAGGATCCCGGAATGATGGGGATATTCTTATATGCATCTTGTTAATGTCGGTTACTAGGTGTTCAACCCATATGAATGATATTTTTGTCTCTATGTATGGGACGTATATTTATGAGAACTGAAAAATGAAAATCTTGTGGTCTATTAAAATGATGGAAATGATTATTTATGTTAAACTAATGAACTCACCAACCTTTTGGTTGACACTTTAAAGCATGTTTATTCTCAGGTATGAAAGAAATCTCCTGCTGTGCATTTGCTCATCTTTGCGATATTACTTGGAGTCATTCATGACATATTTCAAAATACGTTGCATTCGATTCGTTGCGTTCATCAAGATTGTTATTAAATCAATTATAGTTAGATATATTATGAAATGGTATGTCTGTCGTCAACTTTCGATGAAATGAAAGATTGTCTTTTCAAAAACGAATGCAATGTTTGTAAAATGTATCATATAGAGGTCAAGTACCTCGCGATGTAATTAACTGTTGTGAATCGTTTATAATCGATATGGACTTCGTCCGGATGGATTAGGACGGGTCATCACAGTTGGTATCAGAGCGGTGGTCTTAGCGAACGAGGTCTGCATTAGTGTGTCTAACTGATAAGTCGTTAGGATGCTTTAGTGAGTCTGGACTTCGACCGTGTCTGCATGTCAAAAGTTTTGCTTATCATTTCGTGTCGAAAATTACCTGCTTATCATTCCTAGTCTAGACACATCTTACTGCATTGATTGCATGAATAGTGTATAGACAAATTCATATCTTAGCATATCTGATACTGTAAACTTTGCCTAACATATTCCGTAGATTCCTCCGTAACTTATGAGATTTTAGTATTTTATATGTATATGTAAATTATGTATTACAGGGTACTAATCTACATCCTATAATCTATTTCTTATCGAAAATTATTCATCTGATCGTACGAGATGAATCCTGCAACCAGTTCGAGTCCCTCAGATTTCGATAGCTATTCCGACATGGATATTCACCTAAGCTCCGAAAACAGCGTCACCATAATGAATCAACCAATCATCCATCCTCAATTCATCTGATGGGTTCATAGTTGACTTAAACAGTGAAGACGAGTAGAAAGCGATTCTTTCCACCCATCAACCTGCACTCTTGGCAAAGAATCTGAAGCACTTACCGACAAACCAATCTGAAACACCATTTTCACCATCATTTCCTGAATATCTCGCTATGATTATGTACTATCTAAAATTCTAAACCTTTTTCATCCGCTCGTTCCGACCGACAATCATCCCAGAATAATAGAAGAAGTTAGCGAACTTCGCGCTCGAATAATCAATTTGGAGAATATGGTGCAAAATCTACCAGCTTCAGCAACATCACCGGCACCAACAGTACCATCAGTAACAGTACCAGTACTATCAACAATCCATGCCTCAACATCTCATTCTGTACCTCCAGTATAATTATCGTTCCATGAATTGTTCTACATCATTTATCTTCGTTCGACATGGCAATTATATAATCTCTAATGTTTTAGAGATTATATATATATATTTATTCTAACGGTAAATCAAATGAGTCTAATATCATATTGACTCATTAAATTCATGATTACATCTGAAGAAAATATATATGTATATATGTTTTCATAAAGATTGTAATTAAAAATCCTTTTGTACAAACTGTTAACGATGAAAATATTTTAACGGGTAGGTAATACCCGAGGAATATTTAAGATTCACATTAATAAGTTACATTGTACATTCTTCGAATCTGATTCAAAAGTCATTTACTATCCTATTTACAAACACCGATATACGTATCCGTTCACTGCAAAATAACCATTTTCATTCAACTTCATATTTGGATTTTGACTTATCAGAATTCAACAAGTGGCATAATGAAGAAAACATTTAACAAAATAAAATTTGTTAGAAACAAACAAATTAACTATGAGAAATTTTGTTAAGAATCCACGCTAACTGTTCCTAGCTAATTGTTCCCAGCTAACTGATTACACTTTATTTATCGTAATTTAATTATCGCAATTTACATTCTCGCAATTTTATTTATCATCATTTAATTTCTGTTATTTACTTTAAGCATTTAATTTATCGTCATTTAATTTCTGTATTTATTTTACGCACTTTAAATATCGGGACACGTATATAAGGTTTTGACATATCATATCAACGCATATATATATATTATTTGAAATAACCATAGACACTCTATATGCAGTAATGCGGGAGTTAGCTACACAGGGTTGAGGTTGATTCTACAATAATATATATAGTTTGAGTTGTGATCGAGTCTGAGACATGTACACGGGTCACGATACGTATTAATTAATTCGAATATTATATATTAAACTTTGTATGAATTATTGGACTGTCAACTGTGGACTATCAACTGTGGACTAATAACATTGGACAATTAAAATGAATTAAAATACTGATAATAACATATGAAACTAAATAAGTCTTCAAGTTTGCCACTTGATCTCATTTTAAACCTCAATTGTATCTTGACGATTAAAATCTGCGTTTAAACCTTTCTTGATTCTTGAAAACACCTCAATATAGAGGATAAACCAACCGCACTTCATCTACGAAAGAAAAGATTGATACATATAGTTATGCACCTGAAAACACTCAGAACCTGAGTAAACATTTAACACGTATCTGTGCTAGCTCTTTTAGCTTTATTATTACCAAAAATAACTTTGCAATCTCTTTCCAAATTAGTTAATTTTGTCACAGCTCCAGCAAGTCAACTTTGACTTTTCATTCGAAACAACCTTATTATAACCTTGATATTTACGTGTGCTCTTTTATTGTTACCGGAGAACCTTTTATATTCCACCATAATACCATCAGCGTTTAATCATCTAAAAACACAATTCTCTTGAAACCACCCCGGATTGATAATTGATGATTCAGATATTGTAGCATTAAATACAGAGGAAACAGAAAAATTGTAGATGGTCTAAACGGGCAAAAGTTTGAAGATAAAGAAGGGAGTGTTAGGAACGCTCGATAGAAAATTTGATACTGAAAAATAGATTAAACAAACCATGAAGGAGACCAAGGCCAAATACAAGGACCATACCATATATTCAAAGAATCCAGGTAATTATGGATCCGATGAAACCTTCAACGAATATCTTGCTCCGTACTCATGTTAAAACCTTGCGGAAAAATCTTTCCTCATCAACCACCGAAATTAGAAATTCCAAAATATCATCATAAATATCTTCGATATTTCTGAAGATATTTTCATAACTATTCTTATCTGAAATCATTAATCTCTTCGTGCTATCAGTGTTACATCATATAGAAACTGTTAGTTTCTATATTCTGTAAACTTTCAAACTTAAAATATGAATGTAATGTTGGGAACTGAAGCATGAGTTAGTATAATATAATGACACTTGATCAATGTGATTATATTACAGTAAGTCATGCTGAGTTTCTAATGAAACATGATGATTCACATATCTTAACGTCATCATGTGCCATGTTACATGACTCTTACATTCTACCTAATCTCCAAGTATATCAAGAACATGTTTTTTTGATAGTTCTATCTTTCCCGGATACTCTGGTAATTTGACAGATCAAATCGTGCTATTACTTTATTTCTTGTTTAGAACATTAAATTCATTCGAAACTCCATGCTTACGAATTCTGGACCATTACTCGTATTACTAGAGGTCGTGAAGAGAAATAAAAGGCAAAGGACTTTATTCGATTATAATTATGTATATTAATAAATATACAAATGATATAGGTTCGTGAATCCGAGGCCAACCCTGCATTGTTCAGTTGTTCAATGACGTTATATGTATTTTTACTACGAAATACAATAGGTGAGTTTCATTTGCCTTTTTACCCTTTATATTTTTGGGCTGAGAATACATGCGCAATTTTTATAAATGTTTTACGAAATAGACACGAGTACTTGAAACTACATTATATGGATGAATGATCGAAATCGAATATGCCCCTTTTTAGTCTGGTAATCTAAGAATTAGGGAACAGACACCCTAATTGACGCGAATCCTAAAGATAGATCTATTGGGCCTAACGAACCCCATCCAAAGTACCGGATGCTTTAGTACTTCAAAATTTATATCATGTCCGATGGAGGATCCCGGAATGATGGGGATATTCTTATATGCATCTTGTTAATGTCGGTTACCAGGTGTTCAACCCATATGAATGATATTTTTGTCTCTATGTATGGGACGTATATTTATGAGAACTGAAAAATGAAAATCTTGTGGTCTATTAAAATGATGGAAATGATTATTTATGTTAAACTAATGAACTCACCAACCTTTTGGTTGACACTTTAAAGCATGTTTATTCTCAGGTATGAAAGAAATCTTCTGCTGTGCATTTGCTCATCTTTGCGATATTACTTGGAGTCATTCATGACATATTTCAAAAGACGTTGCATTCGAGTCGTTGCGTTCATCAAGATTGTTATTAAATCAATTATAGTTAGATATATTATGAAATGGTATGTCTGTCGTCAACTTTCGATGAAATGAAAGATTGTCTTTTCAAAAACGAATGCAATGTTTGTAAAATGTATCATATAGAGGTCAAGTACCTCGCGATGTAATTAACTGTTGTGAATCGTTTATAATCGATATGGACTTCGTCCGGATGGATTAGGACGGGTCATCACAAGATACACGAATGCTAGCCATATGCTATACAATGATTAATGAACACGAGAGGCACTTTAAGATGTAAGACACATAAGGTGAAGCAGGGGAGCTAAATATGTCAGGAAAAAACCCTTTAACCTCTTTCGCAATCTAAGCTGAGTTGTTCACTTGTAATAACAAGCTGAGAAGAAAACAAATCACAGTACTGGAAACTTCAGCGACAAAGCAACTCGTATCTACTCATTTAGACCCAACTAAGATTTTGAACAAGGCAAAGGGGTAAAAAAACCTGAATTAGCCAATCCCCGCTTTTAGTGTCGGGTTTACATCGAAGGATAAAGGGTAGGTAATCCATTGTAACCAATATAAATTAAGCTTATTACCACGGGAATTAATCCACTTGAAGCTTCTAGCTTGAATATCCGAGATAATTTTAGGAGAACACGAAACATCTTTGCCAAAGACAATATCATTGCGAATTTTCCATATGTGATATCCCGTAATCCAAATAATCGCTTGCCAAATGGAAGCTCTCGTTGGTGTTTTGATGTTATGATTTTTCGCCAATGCTAGTTCTGCAAGGTTTGATACCTTTAAATCATCAACTTTACACCAATGACAAATGCGGTTCCAAATATCCTTAGCTAAATTGCAATGTAAAAATCCCTATTTTTTTGGGGATTAATCTGTTAACTTGAGTTGGAATCGGATTTGGGAGGTTTGCGGTTTCCAGTTCAGATAATAAATTTACCCGAGACATAACAGAAAAGGAATTGTTGGCACTGAATTTCCACAACCATTTGTCTTCATTTTCACCTGAGAAAGTAAAGGCTTTTAACTGTAGTTCGAGGGTTGCAAGTTCTGTTTCTGCCCGCCATTTAGGCGAACTGTACCAGGCCCAGTTAAAAATCGTACCAGCTTCATTTTTTGAAAATCTGCATTCCACTGTTGCAACTTTTTCCGTTTCCAGCCTATACAACTTCGGGTATTTTACTCTAAGAGCCTCTGAATCACACCATTTGTCGTCCTAGAATGTGGTTGATGCTCCATTTCCTAAGACTTTAAAAAACGCATTAGAAACATCACACCCTAATTTGCTTAGGGTGTGTTCAACATTTATAATATTGAACCAAGTTCGCCCGGAAAACTTTTTTAAATTAGACTCGGGAATTGATGTGTAACAACCTAACCCACCATTTTTCCCATATAGGCTTTTAATGACCCGAACCCAAAGTGAATTGTTATTGTTGTTAAGAAATTTCCACCACCATTTAATTTAAAGGCCAAATTTTTTTATATTTTAGAGAACCCACATTTAGCCCGCCCGAGGCATAAGGTAGTAAAATTTGCTTCTATTTTACCCATGCCATTTTTCAACTATCCGAAGACTCACCCCAAAAGAAATCACGACGCATACCTTCGAGCTCGTTAACGACACAAGATGGGGCCTTGAAAAGTGAGAAGTAATATAAGGGTAGACTACTAAGTACAGATTTAATTAATGTAAGTCTTTTTTTTTTTTTGAAAGGCAAATTAAACCTACAATCTACACACGAAATCACAAATATTTACATCTCACTGCCTCAAGTGAGGTTTGAACTCACAACCACTTGGTTGAAGGGTTACTCTCATACCGCTAGGCCAAGGGACCATTGGTTAATTAATGTAAGTCTACCTCCGAAGGATATTGCTTTTGTTTTCCAAGTGTCTAGTATTTTTTTGAATTTGTCGAATATCGGTTGCCAATGATGGTGTTGTTTAAGGTTAGCTCCAATTGGTAGCCCAAGGTAAGAGAATGGGAAGCTACCTTCTTTGTACCCGAACCACTTTGCAGAGAGATTCAATTCCGTTTTTGAGGTACAAATCCCATAAGCACAATCGTGAAATTGTTATTTAAAGAAAACAAACGTTTCTATGTTTAAAGTTAAGTGAAAAGAAATTTCTCAAAACTTTAATTATAATAGATTTTAATCTATATACTAATATTTATTGAAATAGAAAATACATACACCTTTTTTTAAAGAAAAAGAAAGTCGAATCACAACATAAAGGTTGATAAGTTTACTTAATATCGCTAGATCAGAAGTCAATTGATATTATACATATATTCATTTGGAAAACACAAAGGACAAAAAAATGGCACTATTCATTTGAAAGTTTTTTGCAATTTTGTCACCTTATCCCTGTCACACCCCCAAATAGGGCCTGGGGTATTTGTGACTAATTATATCAAATCACAGTTGTATAAACGAGAACTACTCTAAATGAGACGTTTTATTGAGTTTTGCAGCAGAAGATAAATAGATTACATTGTATTTAAAGCATTAAATGTTTTTAAATGAATCGATAAGTAATGCATGAAGACTCCAAGCATGGCAAGAAATCATCATCAAAGCAGCAGATATACAGCGGAAGCAATATTTAAGTACCTGAGAATAAACATGCTTAAAAAGTCAATACGAGGTTGAGTGAGTTCATAGGTTTATCATAAATCAATAGTTCAATATAGTATTAGACCACACGATTTCAGTTTAAAGTTGAGTAATACCAAATATATCAATCGAAAGAGTTACTGTTTGTAATATCGCTACTAGACAAAAGTTTACCCCGCGAAAACTTGAACAGTCAGTGTCAGTTGAATCATTATTATGTAATCAAAGACCATCAGTCAAATAGTTTGAGACGTCACTCTCAGTAGCGCTACTCACAATAACTAAGTTTGCATCTTATACCTCAGCAATTAACGATATTACGGTGGGGATTTAGCATGACAAAGCACGTATATAGCATAAAAGTTTGAGTACTTGTGTCTAACGTGTAAAACAGTTATAAAAATAGTGCAAGTATTCTCAGCCCAAAAATATAGATAAAAAGGGAGCAAATGAACTCACGATACGATATGATATTTTGTAGTAAATATGCATATGACGGTATTGAAACAAGTGCAGAGTTGTCCTCGGATTCACGAACCTATATCATTTGTATATTCATTAACACATATAATCGAAATCGAACAAACATATATTTTATTGTTAGTGATATAGCTTTTGTATTAATAATTTATATATTTTTATTATTTAATTAAATGTATTTATTTTGTATATTTAAAAATACATAAGAAATTTTTATATAGTTAAGTTATGTATTTTAAATATATTTTTATATGTATATTATTTGTTTGTTAAAACAGTAGTTATAATAATACTAAGATAATATTAGTATAAATAATGATAGTATAAATTTTAATATTAATGATTTTAATATTAATGATAGTTTTATTAATAACTCCTATAATTTTAATTCTAATAATAATACTTGTAGTTTTTAAATGAAAAATTTAATAACAATGATAATGAAAATAATCATTTTGATAATAATACTTGACGCTTAATAACAATAATAATTATAAAAATCTTATTACTAATGATAATTTTAATAACAATACTTAAAAAAAATATTAATACTAAGATTAATGAAAATAATAATAACTTTTATTATTTTCATAATAATAATAATAATAATAATAATAATAATAATAATAATAATAATAATAATAATAATAGTAGTAGTAATAATAATAATAATAATAATAATAATAATAATAATAATAATAATAATAATAATACTTAATTATAAGAATACTAGCAATAATAATACTAATATCTAGTAATAACATTAATAAATATAATAATAGTAGTAATAATAATAATAATAATAATAATAATAATAATAAAAATAATAATAATAATAATAATAATAATAATAATAATATTATGAAGACTACTTTTAAAAGGCCTAAAAAAAAAATGCCATGGACGAGACTCGAACCTGTGACCTCCCGCTCACCCTTCAACATTCTAAACCATCACGCTATATCAGTTTTTCTGATTAAATCTCACGTTCCAAATATACATAACCTGTTTCTATTTTCTTTTATCTTCTTCTTCAATTAATCGAACATAAATTATCAAATCATACTAACGAATTACTAGTTTGATTTAGGAATTTAATTGAAACAAAAATGACTCATAATGGGTTTTGAATTGATTAGAACAGAAGAGGAAAAAAAAATAGCAGTAGCAGGAGCTGAATTCGTAAAAAAAATATAAACTCAAATTCAAATATAAAAATTTTGATACTTTAAGGTGTAAATCATAAAATGAAATAGCTCCTAAATCATTCATAGAAACTTTAGAGATCATCAATTTCAACAGAAACACTAAAACTAATACGAATTTTATGATAAATGAATTCTTTGACTTTTTGAAATTAAACTTTGACTTCAAAATTTGGATTCGATAGGAAGAATTGGGTTTTGAAACTTTACAGATAGTTTGCATAGACAATTCCTAACAACACTACATTTAAGGATTTTGAAATGGATTTGAATTCGAGCTTATGAAGAAAAAGATACGCGACAGGGTATTTGACTGCTTTTCTTAAATTTTCTATTTAGTTCTTCATTTTGCAGTGATATATAATTAATAATTGATAATGGTAGTGATGAATTTGATGGTTTTTCAAAACTTAGAATAAAAATAGAACTACTTTATAATTTTATAAATAAAAATCGTAAAACTAGATTTATATATATATATATATATATATATATATATATATATATATATATATATATATATATATATATATTTTTTATGTTTTAAATAAAAACAAAATACTTAAATAAAACTTATATAAAAATAAAGAAACTTTATAAAACTTAAATATTTAACAAAATCTTAAAAATACTTATATTTTTGTTTTTCTTTTTATATTTTTGAATATTTAAAACGTATTTTTATAAAAACGAATTTTAATAAAAGTAAACTAAAAATCTTTTTTTTATTTATATATATTAGCGTTGCGCTTCCGGCTTTTAAGCGATTCCCCGGCAGCGGCGCCAAAAATACTTGATGTTTCGCGAGGTGTATAAAATAGCTTATATTTTTGCAGGAAAAACTATTAAATACGATACATTTTTACACAAGATATTTATTTATTTAGAGAATGGATATACTTAAACCTTGCTACAACACTTATAGGCAGTGTACCTAATCGTACAGTAGTGTAGTTTTTAGTAAGTCCGGTTCGTTCCATAGGGAATCTTTTTAAACAAAGCTTAACGCTATATTAGTTTACTTTTATAAAAATACAAATATATATATAAGTAATATTATTATTATAAAGGGGGGTTTTTACCGTTTAATGACCGGTTTGTCGATTTTAAAACTTTAGTCGCAGTTAAAACCAAATGTAAAATAATAAATATAAATACAGACTTAAATTAAAGCGTAAAGTAAATAACGATAATGAAATTGCGAATAATAAAAGTGCGATAAAATAAACTTGCGATAATTAAAAAGTACGATAATTAAAAGTACAATTAAATACAGTAACAATAAAAATGCGATAATTAGAAGTGCAATTAAATATAAAATAAAGGAAATTAAATATGAAATAAAAGAATTATGCTTATTTAAACTTCCGTAATCATGATGTTTGACGTGTTGATTTTAGTTTTATGCCCATGGGTTAATTGTCCTTTGTCCTGGATTATTTAATATGTCCATACGGATTTGTCCATAATAGTCCATCAGTCATAAATATAAAGAGCAAAAGCCTTCGTCAAATTATTCTTATTCCCGAAGTCAAATATTCCAACTAATTGGGGATTCGAATTGTAACAAGGTTTTAATACTTTGTTTAATGAATACACCAGGTTATCGACTGCGTGTAAACCAAGGTTTTACTAACTTTGTTAACAATTACACCAATTACCCTTGAATGTAATTCACCCCTGTTTCAACAAGTCTATTAACTATTAATCCAGTTCCGTGTCCGGTAAAATGAATAATTATTGGTATTTATAGATATCCCGCCCACCATACCCAGTCAAGCGTATGTGGTTATATATAAATACGTTGAATTATAAGTTTGTATATTAAATTAACAAGGTATTGTTTAGTTAATATAAAACCCATTAATAGCCCATAGTCTAATTTCCACAAGTGTCGTTCTTTTGTCCAAACCCCAATTATGGTACAAAGCCCAATTACCCAATTTTAGTAATTAGCCCAACATCATGATTACTTCGGATTAAATAAGCATAATAATAACTTAGCTACGAGACATTAAATTAAAAAGGTTGAACATAACTTACAATGATTAAAAATAGCGTAGCGTTACACGGACAGAATTTCGACTTACACCCTTACAACATTCGCTAACATACCCTTATTATTAGGATTAAAATTAAAATTAAAATTAAAATATAAATATAAATATATACGATATAGATAGAGAGATGGATATTTTTGGTAATTTTTTCGATCAGAATTCGTTTGCTTTTATAGGGAGTTTCAGAAATTGGGGTTCCGCGACTCGCGGCCCATTTTGCCTTCAAACTCCGCGAGTCGCGGAGTTTGTAAATACAGCTCACCAGCTTTTGGAGTCTTTCTTGCCGACGATTTATTTATAAATATAATATATATAATTAATATAATTAATTATATATTATATTATATTTATATACATAGTTAACTTGTACTTTTTAGTCCGTTGCGTCGAGCGTTGAGAGTTGACTCATGTCCCGGTTCCGGATTTTCGAACGTCCTTGCGTACAATTTTATATTTTGTACTTTGCGTTTTGAATCTTGTACTCTTGTAATTTCGAGACGTTTCTTATCAATAATTGGAACCTCTTTGATTGTCTTTTGTACTTTTGAGCTTTTTAGTCGTTTGCGTCTTCAATTCGTCGAATCTGTCTTTTGTCTTCACCTTTTATTATTTAAACGAATATCACTTGTAAATAGAACAATTGCAACTAAAAGCTTGTCTTTCTTGAGGAATAATGCTAACAAATATATGTTCGTTTTTAGCATTATCAAATATTCCCACACTTGAGCGTTGCTTGTCCTCAAGCAATATCGTCTTGAAATACTAGAATCACTTCTTTATTCTTCACACTTTGTACATCAGTGATTTCTATACGGCGGTATAAACAATGGTAGTAACGATATGGTTTACAATCCCACATGACTATAAAAATTTAGATCCATTAAGGAAATTGGATCTTTATGAAAACATTTGATCTTTTGAAAATTAAATCTAGTTTTTACCCTAGATAAGTTTTCCGGAATAACCCTTCACCGGTGTTTGCAAAATATTTTTGTGGGTTTGGTGGGTTTCAGATTTGAAAATTTTAGCTCAAAACTTGCGGTTTTGTGTCACACATTTGCTAACCTTGTATTTGGAAAGAAACACGTCCAGTTTACTTGTCCCGTATATTACCTTTCGGTAAACTACCGTCCGGTTGTAAAGGAAAGCGTTGAACAAGCAACTGTTAATGCAATGTCCCCTGACATGCTTTTAATTATGGTCTATAACGTGTCGGACGCAATTACTATCCTTGGTAGGAGCAATAGTAAAGCTCACCCTTATAATTTTTCAGTCTGGCACAAGGTCCTGTCTTTGACCATGCTATGCAACCACCGTTCTTACGGTTGACACCCGATTTGGTTCAGGTGACCTAATGAATTCCAGGTGAATTCCTAGAATTTTACGTTCAATGGTAATGAACGCATTGAAAATAGGGTTTTCAGAAAACAAATTGGTTTGTAATTTTGATCAAAACATTTTCTCGTTCAAGCTCGAGTTTAGATATCATTGAATTCCATGAGTTTGTAATTCTCAATCTTTAAGGTCAATCTCAAGGATTGAGTAATATCAGGCTTAAAAGCTGATTTTTGATCTTTTAAGGAGATTATCCTTTCTGGGGATCTGATTCATTAGTCTTATCCAGCTAATTTGCATGGTGCCCCCCCATTTTACGAGATAAATCCTTCTCATGGTTAGGATAAATCTGACCACTTGGCGACCCTGTTTAATGCTGAGGTCCGTGGATTTCTTGCTGATTTTAGTGATGACTTTTCTAGATTTTTTGTCAACCTACAGCTGGTCTGGACGACAACTTCATGACCTAAATCAAGAAGCGCGTGTCTTTTTCGGAAGACTTTACTTCCTTTTAATGATGGAATTGATTCATCGTGTAGATTCATCTTTCTTACAGTAAATCAGGTAAAACTTTTTAGTTTAGTCCAAAGCAAAAGTATTTTCAGTTATTTGTTATAGATATATGTGACATATGTTTAAGATAACTTGGTAAATTTTCCCACACTTGGCTTTTATTTTCCTTTTTATCGTCCTCTATTCCATTTTAAATGAATTTTAACATTTTGGTTTGTTTCTCAATTTATGTCCTTTCTGAGGTAACAATAATTTCGGTGTTAAAACCTAGTTTTATCGTTCATAAATATGTATAAACATGATTTTGAGTTCATTTAATTGAAAATTTTGAAAAATTTTACTAGAATTGGGTTGTCAGTATATAAGACTAGGGCTATTCTTTATTATCAGAGAGCACTAGATTCTAATACAACTACTGCTTTACTAGTATTTTTAATGGTAACCAAGTGTATAAAGTAAAAATTTTAAAATCCGAAAGAATTTAACCCCTTCCCACACTTAAGATCTTGCAATGCCCTCATTTGCAAGAAATCAGTAACAATTTAAATTATTGAGGGTGATTTGTGTGAAAATGATTAAATTTTACCAAAGTTTCCAAATATATTGGCGTTTGTTTGCTGAATGATAAATGGTGCACATCATTTGTTCATTCCGTCTTGTTGTTATTTCACATATATTTTGCATCTTGTTGTCAAAATTAGTTGCTTTTGCTGAACTTAATGCCAGTCTTTGAAAATGCGTTGTTTTACCCTGTTGTGTACATAAGATAAACTGCAAACATATATACATATTTTTGAAGTTTGGTATATTACCCCACATTCAAAAATTATTAAAATCTAAGAATAAAAGTTAGAAAATTATAAAAACTATTACAATATTAACACAAGTATTAAACGTATCAACATTACAAATTACAAAATAAATAAAACTAAGTAGACTAGGGATGATACTGGTACCAATAGGGGTTCCAAGCATAACCATAGGTGCTATAAAATGCTTCAGCAGGGTTATACGTAGGATACGGTGGTTGCATCTCTATAGACCAAGGAGGGAAGATGGGTTTTGGTGTAGGAATATAGTTTCTACCTATATGTTGGCAATGAGCTATGATTTGATTTTGATGAACTTGCCAATCTTCAAATGCTCTCTGTCTAGCATTTTCGTACTCCTGTGAAGCTATAAACCTTTGCATTTCTTGCATTTCATTTCCCCCTCCTACATTACCTTGCTGTTGGTTTCTCTCAACCTGTGGATGTCTACCATGGTATTGTACTGCAGTGTTATTTCGCCTCTTCAAAACTTTCGCACCATGGTATACATTTAAACCTATCGTATCGCGGGGTTCTGGTTCTTCGACTAATAATCCCCCCCGACTTATATCCACACCGAGATATTCAGCAATCAAAGTAATAAAAATACCACCTCCTATTATGCTATGCAGTCTCATCCCCCTAACCATAGCTGATAAATAATAACCCACACAATAAGGTATACTTACAGCGCTTTGTGGGTCTCAAATACACATATGGTAAAACAAATCCTGTTCATTTACCTTTTCCTTGTTCTTACCTCTTTGTGTAATCGAATTTGCTAAAAACCTATGAATTACTCTTAATTCAGCTCTATCTATATCCAAATAAGAGTAATTTCCCCCTTTGAATCGGTGATGGCTTGTCATTTGACTCCATACACCGTGTGTATCAAAATTTTCATCTATCTTTCTACCATTTAGTATCAACCCTCTACAATCGGCAGATGCTAACTCCTCAGGCGTATATATACGTAAAGCCTGAGCCATGTCTAGTAAAGACATGTGGCGCATCGAACCTCCTAACAAAAATCTAATAAAAGATCGATCGGTTAAACTAGCTACCCGATCATTTAATTCTATACTACACAACAATTCTTCACACCATACTTTATATACAGGTCTACGCATGGTGAATAAACGTACCCAGTCATTAAAAGTAGAATTACCATACCTCTGTACAAGTAATTCCCTAATTGGCCCGGCCAATTCTACAGCTTCTAAGGGTCCCCATTCTATGACCCTAGGTACCTCAACAACTTTAGAATGAAGAGTATGCAAACAGCTTTGGTATTTTGGATAATCTATCCAAAGTCTGTCAAATCTCAGGTTCGGGTGCAACTCTTCCAAGTGCATATCAGAAAATGTCATGACTGGATGAGGTATATCTTGCTTGTAGTAGTTATCCACCTCCTGTTGTTCCGCATTCTCAGCAGGAGCATTGCGAGCTTGGGATGAAGATTCACCCCTTTCAGTCTGCAAAACACATCAAACATAATTTTTATGCATCCAAATATGCATTAGTGTCAGCAAAATCATCAATCAAAATAATTACAATGACATGATCAATTTATATCAAACTTAAGCTCATTTTCATATTTTCATCAAATCTACACTTTTTCAAAATAGCATATACGAAAATGTTCACCAAGTTCATAAGCATTCAACTCAAATAACATGTCAAAATAATCATTACTAGCAATTAAACAAGCTTCAAATGGCATTATCTCTCAAAAATCAAGTTCATGAATTTTAGACTTGAAAAAGTCTACTTTAATTCTCAAAATCATGTTTAGGCTCAAAGTTTGGATCATTTAACTACCTAAACATGTTACACTACTTAATTTAGCAACAATTCATGACAAAAATCGGCCATAACCTGTTTATATCAAAAAGCCCCAAATTTGCTCAAGAACACAAACCCTAGATTACTCTAAATTTGAAGTTTAAGGCTTCTAATCATTTTAAACAGCATCAATTTAGGTTATACAAGCATAATACATAAACAATTTAAACCTAATTACACTAAAAAGCATCAAAATCAAATTGGGGAAAAAATTGCTCAAGAACACTAATTTTCGGATTAAATGGTGTTTAGGTGTAGAAATTTACCGTTTTTCTTGAGTAATTCCTTGATAGCATCCTTCTCAACATGATTTTAGTAAAAGATTTGGTGATTAACGGTCAAAAATTGTGAATTTGGGGTGTATTTTTTGGGTTTTTTCGGCAGTTATTTCGCAGTATTTGTGAGTTTTGTGGGTTGAGACTGATCTGTTCCAGCTCTTATATTTTTTTTTCTGTAATTCGATATCTCCGCGAGTCGCGGTGTTTGGACCTTCAAACTCCGCGAGTCGCGGAGTTTGGTATTTTTTTTTATAACTTATACTAATTAAAACAATTAAGTAATTAATTATAAAATTTTGTTTCCCTTGTTATTTAGGACGAGGTCGTTTCGGATCGATGTCCTAGTCCGTCCTTCGACAAAATTTTAAAATTTGTCTTTTTGTAGCGATTGTTTTAAAAGCTAAGATTTTTGGGTTTTTTTTAATGTTTTTGGCATACTTTAATTTAATAAGATTAAAAATAATGATAATAAAAGTTCTCGTCCTTCCCTCGGGTAAAGCAATTTCGGTTCAAAGACCTAGTCTTCAACTTACGACGAATTTTAAAAATCATATTTTTAACTTAATGAGATAAAGTAAATTTTTGTTTTTAAATTCATACAACTTAAATATAAAATTCAAAATGAATATTAAAAATTCACACCAAACTTTAAAATTTGAAATGCATAAAATTAAAAATTCATATTTTAAAAATTAAAAATTCACACCAAACTTAATTTAAAAATTCATATTATAAATTCACACCAAACTTATATTAATTTTTTAAATATTTACAATTTTAAATATATTGTTTTTACAAAGTTTACAATATTAATTTAAGATTTATATATTAATTTTAAAAACATGGTAAAAATAAAATTAAAAATCTTTTTGGCTTTTTATCCCACTTTAATCAATCAAATATTATCAAAAATATGCGCCCCTCTTTTCGGTAAAGTAATTTCGGTTTCAAAACCTAATTTAACTCATGACGAATTTTTGAAATATTTTGGGTTGATCGATTAAAGATATTTATACCTTAAGAATAAACGTTAAATTTCGCAGTGATGTAATAAATTTTTGTATGATATCAATAATTTCGGTCACCAAACCTAATTTTATTCAATACCAATTTAATACTTTATAGCGAACAAATTAGCGTTTATTATCAAAAGGTTAAAAATAAAAAAATAAAATAAAAACTGTACAGACTTACCTGTGAGATAGTATTCTTAGTTATATGATCTATCCCATTCATAAGATAGTCGGTTTAATTGGTTTTCCATAGCTACATAGGCGTAACCTCGAGCATTCAGTGTCTTTTCTTCCAAACATATGAACGGTCCGTCTCTGCATAAAGTAACAAATTCGGTGTTTGAATAGGTTTGATTATTTGAACATTTACCTCCATGTGACCATTTTCCGCATTTGTGACATCTTTCTAGGTGTCGTGCTCTTCTTTTTGCTGCGGATTTTGATTTTCCTTTACCAAATTGTAACTTATTATCTTCGCATCTGGATTCTTTTCTAACTCCGTCCATTCTTTCTCTGATTACTGATACTATTTCACTCGGTAGTGTGTCATTATTACATTTAGTGATCAAAGCGTGTAGCATTAGACAATGGTTTAGTTTACAAGCAGTCTTCATTTCCTAAAAAAATAAAAATTCAGAATGGGGGGAGAAGACTAGTTCTTTAGGGTCTGCTAGGGAAAGGCCATTCGGGTTCCATTTTTGAGAACTACAAGAAAACAGACAATCTAACTCTAACAGAAATACATATTATCCTTTAAAGACTTGATTCTCCCCACACTTAGTTAGCTGTGGTGTTGAAATTATGATTAACTTTGTTGTCGACTTCCATCGGACCATGTATGTAATGTTTAACTCTGTGACCATTAACTTTAAATTCAATCCCATTTGAATTTATTAATTCTATCGTTCTGTATGGGAAAACTCTTTTGACTATGAATGGTCCAGACCATCTTGATTTCAATTTTCCAGGAAATAGCTTGAATCGTGAATTGAAAAGAAGAACTCTGTCTCCTTCTTTAAATTCTTTTGAACTTCTGATTCTTTTATCATGCCATTTCTTCGTTCTTTCCTTATAGATTAACGAATTTTCGTACGCTTCATGTCTTAATTCTTCTAATTCGTTTAGTTGACTTAATCGTAGACGTCCAGCTTCATGTAAATCAAGATTACATGTCTTCAAAGCCCAAAATGCTTTGTGTTCAATTTCTACTGGAAGATAACATGCTTTTCCATAAACAAGTCTAAAAGGTGTGGTTCCAATTGGAGTTTTGTAGGCTGTTCTAAAAGCCCAGAGTGCATCCTCCAATTTAATGGACCATTCCTTCGGATTTGATCCTACGGTTTTCTCTAGAATACGTTTTAAAGCTCGGTTGGTATTTTCAACTTGTCCACTTGTTTGTGGATGATATGCGGTGGAGATTTTATGAGTTACTCCATATCTTTTAAGAACTTTCTCAAGTTGATTATTACAGAAATGAGTACCCCGATCACTTATTAAAGCTTTCGGTGTTCCAAACCTTGCAAAAAGACGTTTTAAAAAGTTGACTACAACTCGTGCATCGTTAGTTGGGAGAGCATGTGCTTCCGCCCATTTAGATACATAATCAATGGCTACGAGTATATATAGATTATTATGAGATTTTGGAAATGGACCCATAAAGTCAATACCCCAAATGTCAAATACTTCACATACTTGGATGACATTTTGTGGCATTTCATCACGTTGACTTATTTTTCCGGCCCTTTGACAAGCATCACAGGATTTGCAAAGAAGGTGTGCGTCTTTGTAAATTGTAGGCCAATAGAATCCAGCATCATAAACTTTTTTTGCTGTTAGTTGAGGCCCATAATGCCCTCCTGTTGGTCCTGTGTGACAATGGTTTAAAATTTTACTAGCTTCATCTCCAAATACACATCGGCGTATTATTCCATCGGGACAACTTTTAAACAGATGTGGATCTTCCCAAAAATAGTGTTTTATATCACTGAAGAATTTCTTTCGTCTTTGGTACGATAATCCTTTTTCAAGGAATCCACATACTAAATAGTTTGCATAGTCTGCAAACCATGGTATTTCATTATAATCTATCTTCAATAGATATTCATCAGGAAAGTTGTCTTGTATGGCCGATTCATTTAGAACTTCTAATTCGGGATTTTCAAGATGAGAAAGATGATCAGCGGCGAGATTTTCCGCTCCTCTTTTATCTCGGATTTCAATATCAAACTCTTGTAAGAGTAAGATCCAACGGATTAATCTTGGTTTAGCATCTTGTTTTGAAAATAGGTATCTAAGAGCAGAATGGTCGGTATAGACCACCGTTTTTGCTAGAACGAGATATGATCGAAATTTGTCAAAAGCAAAGACAATAGCAAGGAGTTCTTTTTCAGTAGTTGTATAGTTCGTTTGTGCTCCTTGTAACGTCTTACTAGCATAATATATAGGTTGAAATCGTTTTTCAATCCTTTGTCCTAAAACGGCTCCCATTGCAAAATCACTTGCATCGCACATTAGTTCAAATGGTAGATTCCAATTTGGTGTTATCATGATCGGCGCATTAGTTAGTTTTTCTTTAAGAATATTAAAAGATTTGATACACTCATCTGAAAAGATGAATGGAGCATTCTTTTCTAGGAGTTTATTCATAGGAGTGGCAATTTTAGAAAAATCTTTTATGAAACGTCGGTAAAAACCGGCATGCCCTAGAAAACTCCTAACTCCTCTAACATTGGTGAGATGTGGAAGTTTAGCAATTACATCTACTTTAGCTCTATCCACTTCAATTCCTTCTTTTGAAATTTTATGTCCAAGAACGATGCCTTCTTTAACCATAAAATGGCATTTCTCCCAATTAAGTACTAGATTTGATTGTTCGCATCGAATAAGCATTCGTTCAAGATTAACTAGACATGATTCAAATGTATCACCGAAGACTGAAAAGTCATCCATGAAAACTTCCATGCATTCTTCTATCATGTCGTGAAAAATTGCCATCATACACCTTTGAAAGGTTGCAGGGGCGTTACAAAGTCCAAATGGCATGCGTTTGTAAGCAAAAGTACCATAAGGGCACGTGAATGTGGTTTTCTCTTGATCTTCGGGTGCTATTGGAATTTGAAAATATCCGGAAAATCCATCTAGAAAACAATAGTAACTATTTCCGGCTAATCTTTCCAACATTTGATCTATGAAAGGTAAGGGAAAGTGATCTTTTCTGGTGGCGTCATTTAATTTTCTATAATCAATACACACACGCCATCCTGTTACAGTCCTAGTAGGAATAAGCTCATTTTTCTCATTTGTAATGACAGTCATGCCACCCTTATTAGGCACGCATTGAACTGGGCTTACCCATGGACTATCAGAGATTGGATATATTAGACCTGCGTCTAGCAGTTTAATAATTTCTTTTTTAACTACATCTTGCATATTAGGATTTAGTCTTCGTTGGCGTTGCACATACGTTTTATGACCTTCTTCCATAAGGATTTTATGTGTGCAATACGAAGGACTTATTCCTTTAATATCATGAATCTTCCATGCAATGGCTGGTTTATGAGCTTTCAACACAGAAATGAGTTGTGATTTCTCATTTTCAGTAAGAGAAGACGATATTATTACAGGTAATTCAGATTCACCATGTAAATAAGCGTATTCCAAATGGTTTGGAAGTGGCTTTAACTCTAATTTCGGAGGTTCTTCTATCGATGATTTATATCGATATCTGTCTTCTTCTTTTAGCATTTGAATTTCTTCTGTTGTTGGTTCATATCCATTAGCTATAAGTGTAGCTAACATTTCAGCTTCATCAATTGGTTCATTACCTTCTCCTAAAGAACATTCTACTGTTCCTTGTAATTCTGGAAATTCTTCTAATAATTCTGCTTGTGCATCTATAGTTTGAATATAATAACATGTATCATCTGCAGATTGTGGTTTTTGCATTGCTTTATCAACTGAAAAGGTAACACTCTCATCCTCTATACTTAGGGTCAGTTTCTTACCGAACACGTCTATCATTGCTTTAGCCGTGTTTAAGAATGGTCTTCCTAATATGAGAGGAACTTGAGAATCTTCTTCCATGTCCAGAACAACAAAGTCTACTGGAAATACTAAAGTACCAACTTTAACTAGCATGTTCTCCATTATCCCTCTAGGATATTTTATTGATCTATCGGCTAGTTGTATGCTTATTCTGGTTGGTTTCAATTCTCCAAGGTCTAGTTTAGCGTATAGTGAATACGGCATTAGATTTATACTAGCACCTAAGTCTGCCAATGCTTCTATTAAACTAAGACTACCCAGAAAACATGGAATTGTGAAACTTCCTGGATCAGATAGTTTTTATGGTATCTTATTCAACAGCACTGCTGAACAATAACATTCATAGTAACAGCCGAGAGTTCTTCCATTTTCTTTCTATTTGAGATTAGATCCTTCAAGAATTTAGCATATCTAGACATTCCTGAAATCACATCAATGAAAGGAAGATTTACATTTATCTGTTTAAACATATCCAAGAATTTAGATTGCTCGGCTTCAAGTTTCTCTTTCTTCATTTTACTCGGGTAAGGAAGTGGTGGTTGGTATGGTTTAACATAAGGTTTAGCCTTAACTGTGTTATCTTCATTAACCTTTTCAACTACCGGTTCTTTTTCCTTATCTTGATCAGGTTGTGGTTCTTGTGGAGTAGGAATAGCTTCATCAGAAGTTACAGGTATTTCAGGTGGTTTAAGTGTTATACCACTTCTTGTGATAATGGCTTTAGCTGTTTCATTCCGGGGGATAGCATTTGTATCACTAGGTAGACTTCCCGGTTTTCTTTCACCTATTAACCTTGCTAGGTTACTTACTTCTTGTTCCAGATTTTGAATAGAAGCTTGTTGATTTCTAAATACTTGAGCATTTTGTTCATTGGTTTTTTTTTGAGATGTGAAAAACTGTGTTTGAGTTTCAACTAGCTTCGTCATCATATCTTCTAAATTCGGCTTTTTATCATCGGTTTGTTGTGGTGGTTTGTTTTGAAAATTAGGTCTTTGCTGATTGTAATTATTATTGGATACTTGTTGATTGCTAGGACCTTGTTGGTTGTTGTATGGAATATTTCGGTTATAGTTCTGGTTTTGATTGTAAATCGGTCTTGGCGGTTGATAATTATTCTGATAATTATTTCCAGGCCTTTGATTTATGTATGAAATATTCTCTCTTTGTTCCATTGTTAATTCAATACTGAGACAATCTTTTGTCAAATGTGGTCCTCCACATTGCTCACAACTAATTCGTATTGAGTGAATATCTTTAGTCATCTTTTCCATTTGTCTCTCCACAGCATCTATCTTTGCAGAAATGGAATCTAAGTCATGGCTAGAATCGGCTCTAGCTGCTTTAGATGATCTAACTGAAATGTCCCGTTCTTATTGATTAAAAACGTTCCATATTAATTGATTTCGTTGCAAGGTTTTGACCTCTATATGAGACGTTTTTCAAAGATTGCATTCATTTTAAAACAAACCATAACCTTTATTTCATCAATAAAGGTTTAAAAAGCTTTACGTAGATTATCAAATAATGATAATCTAAAATATCCTGTTTACACACGACCATTACATAATGGTTTACAATACAAATATGTTACAACAACATAAGTTTCTTGAATGCAGTTTTTACACAATATCATACAAGCATGGACTCCAAATCTCGTCCTTATTTAAGTATGCGACAGCGGAAGCTCTTAATAATCACCTGAGAATAAACATGCTTAAAACGTCAACAAAAATGTTGGTGAGTTATAGGTTTAACCTATATATATCAAATCATAATAATAGACCACAAGATTTCATATTTCAATACACATCCCATACATAGAGATAAAAATCATTCATATGGTGAACACCTGGTAACCGACATTAACAAGATGCATATATAAGAATATCCCCATCATTCCGGGACACCCTTCGGATATGATATAAATTTCGAAGTACTAAAGCATCCGGTACTTTGGATGGGGCTTGTTGGGCCCGATAGATCTATCTTTAGGATTCACGTCAATTAGGGTGTCTGTTCCCTAATTCTTAGATTACCAGACTTAATAAAAAGGGGCATATTCGATTTCGATAATTCAACCATAGAATGTAGTTTCACGTACTTGTGTCTATTTTGTAAATCATTTATAAAACCTGCATGTATTCTCATCCCAAAAATATTAGATTTTAAAAGTGGGACTATAACTCACTTTCACAGATTTTTACTTCGTCGGGAAGTAAGACTTGGCCACTGGTTGATTCACGAACCTATAACAATATATACATATATATCAAAGTATGTTCAAAATATATTTACAACACTTTTAATATATTTTGATGTTTTAAGTTTATTAAGTCAGTTGTCCTCGTTAGTAACCTACAACTAGTTGTCCACAGTTAGATGTACAGAAATAAATCGATAAATATTATCTTGAATCAATCCACGACCCAGTGTATACGTATCTCAGTATTGATCACAACTCAAACTATATATATTTTGGAATCAACCTCAACCCTGTATAGCTAACTCCAACATTCACATATAGAGTGTCTATGGTTGTTCCGAAATATATATAGATGTGTCGACATGATAGGTTGAAACATTGTATACGTGTCTATGGTATCTCAAGATTACATAATATACAATACAAGTTGATTAAGTTATGGTTGGAATAGATTTGTTACCAATTTTCACGTAGCTAAAATGAGAAAAATTATCCAATCTTGTTTTACCCATAACTTCTTCATTTTAAATCCGTTTTGAGTGAATCAAATTGCTATGGTTTCATATTGAACCCTATTTTATGAATCTAAACAGAAAAAGTATAGGTTTATAGTCGGAAAAATAAGTTACAAGTCGTTTTTATAAAGTTAGTCATTTCAGTCGAAAGAACGACGTCTAGATGACCATTTTAGAAAACATACTTCCACTTTGAGTTTAACCATAATTTTTGGATATAGTTTCATGTTCATAATAAAAATCATTTTCTCAGAATAACAACTTTTAAATCAAAGTTTATCATAATTTTTAATTAACTAACCCAAAACAGCCCGCGGTGTTACTACGACGGCGTAAATTCGGTTTTACGGTGTTTTTCGTGTTTCCAGGTTTTAAATCATTAAGTTAGCATATCATATAGATATAGATCATGTGTTTAGTTTATTTTAAAAGTCAAGTTAGAAGGATTAACTTTTGTTTGCGAACAAGTTTAGAATTAACTAAACTATGTTCTAGTGATTACAAGTTTAAACCTTCGAATAAGATAGCTTTATATGTATGAATCGAATGATGTTATGAACATCATTACTACCTTAAGTTCCTTGGATAAACCTACTGGAAAAGAGAAAAATGTATCTAGCTTCAATGGATCCTTGGATGGTTCGAAGTTCTTGAAGCAGAATCATGACACGAAAACAAGTTCAAGTAAGATCATCACTTGAAATAAGATTGTTATAGTTATAGAAATTGAACCAAAGTTTGAATATGATTATTACCTTGTATTAGAATGATAACCTACTGTAAGAAACAAAGATTTCTTGAGGTTGGATGATCACCTTACAAGATTGGAAGTGAGCTAGCAAACTTGAAAGTATTCTTGATTTTATGAAACTAGAACTTTTGGAATTTATGAAGAACACTTAGAACTTGAAGATAGAACTTGAGAGAGATCAATTAGATGAAGAAAATTGAAGAATGAAAGTGTTTGTAGGTGTTTTTGGTCGTTGGTGTATGGATTAGATATAAAGAATATGTTATTTTGTTTTCATGTAAATAAGTCATGAATGATTACTCATATTTTTGTAATTTTATGAGATATTTCATGCTAGTTGCCAAATGATGGTTCCCACATGTGTTAGGTGACTCACATGGGCTGATAAGAGCTGATCATTGGAGTGTATATATCAATAGTACATACATCTAAAAGCTGTGTATTGTACGAGTACGAATACGGGTGCATACGAGTAGAATTGTTGATGAAACTGAACGAGGATGTAATTGTAAGCATTTTTGTTAAGTAGAAGTATTTTGATAAGTGTCTTGAAGTCTTTCAAAAGTGTATGAATACATATTAAAACACTACATGTATATACATTTTAACTGAGTCGTTAAGTCATCGTTAGTCGTTACATGTAAATGTTGTTTTGAAACTTTTAGGTTAACGATCTTGTTAAATGTTGTTAACCCAATGTTTATAATATCAAAAGAGATTTAAAATTATTATATTATCATGATATTATGATGTACGAATATCTCTTAATATGATATATATACATTAAATGTCGTTACAACGATAATCGTTACATATATGTCTCGTTTCAAAATCATTAAGTTAGTAGTCTTGTTTTTACATATGTAGTTCATTGTTAATATAATTAATGATATGTTTACTTATAATAATATCATGTTAACTATATATATAACCATATATATGTCATCATATAGTTTTTACAAGTTTTAACGTTCGTGAATCACCGGTCAACTTGGGTGGTCAATTGTCTATATGAAACCTATTTCAATTAATCAAGTCTTAACAAGTTTGATTGCTTAACACGTTGGAAACATTTAATCATGTAAATATCAATCTCAATTAATATATATAAACATGGAAAAGTTCGGGTCACTACAGTACCTACCCGTTAAATAAATTTCGTCCCGAAATTTTAAGCTGTTGAAGGTGTTGATGAATCTTCTGGAAATAGATGCGGGTATTTCTTCTTCATCTGATCTTCACGCTCCCAGGTAAACTCGGGTCCTCTACGAGCATTCCATCGAACCTTAACAATTGGTATCTTGTTTTGCTTAAGTCTTTTAACCTCACGATCCATTATTTCGACGGGTTCTTCGATGAATTGAAGTTTTTCGTTGATTTGGATTTCATCTAACGGAATAGTGAGATCTTCTTTAGCAAAACATTTCTTCAAATTCGAGACGTGGAAAGTGTTATGTACAGCCGCGAGTTGTTGAGGTAACTCAAGTCGGTAAGCTACTGGTCCGACACGATCAATAATCTTGAATGGTCCAATATACCTTGGATTTAATTTCCCTCGTTTACCAAATCGAACAACGCCTTTCCAAGGTGCAACTTTAAGCATGACCATCTCTCCAATTTCAAATTCTATATCTTTTCTTTTAATGTCAGCGTAGCTCTTTTGTCGACTTTGGGCGGTTTTTAACCGTTGTTGAATTTGGATGATCTTCTCGGTAGTTTCTTGTATAATCTCCGGACCCGTAATCTGTCTATCCCCCACTTCACTCCAAAAAATCGGAGACCTGCACTTTCTACCATAAAGTGCTTCAAACGGCGCCATCTCAATGCTTGAATGGTAGCTGTTGTTGTAGGAAAATTCTACTAACGGTAGATGTCGATCTCAACTGTTTCCGAAATCAATAACACATGCTCGTAGCATGTCTTCAAGCGGTTGTATCGTCCTTTCGCTCTGCCCATCAGTTTGTGGATGATAGGCAGTACTTATGTCTAGACGAGTTCCTAATGCTTGCTGTAATGTCTGCCAGAATCTTGAAATAAATCTGCCATCCCTATCAGAGATAATAGAGATTGGTATTCCATGTCTGGAGATGACTTCCTTCAAATACAGTCGTGCTAACTTCTCCATCTTGTCATCTTGTCTTATTGGTAGGAAGTGTGCTGATTTGGTGAGACGATCAACTATTACCCAAATAGTATCAAAACCACTTGCAGTCCTTGGCAATTTAGTGATGAAATCCATGGTAATGTTTTCCCATTTCCATTCCGAGATTTCGGGTTGTTGAAGTAGACCTGATGGTTTCTGATGCTCAGCTTTGACCTTAGAACACGTCAAACATTCTCCTACGTATTTAGCAACATCGGCTTTCATACCCGGCCACCAAAAATGTTTCTTGAGATCCTTGTACATCTTCCCCGTTCCAGGATGTATTGAGTATCTAGTTTTATGAGCTTCTCTAAGTACCATTTCTCTCATATCTCCAAATTTTGGTACCTAAATCCTTTCAGCCCTATACCGGGTTCCGTCTTCCCGAATATTAAGATGCTTCTCCGATCCTTTGGGTATTTCATCCTTTAAATTTCCCTCTTTTAAAACTCCTTGTTGTGCCTCCTTTATTTGAGTAGTAAGGTTATTATGAATCATTATATTCATAGATTTTACTCGAATGGGTTCTCTGTCCTTCCTGCTCAAGGCATCGGCTACCACATTTGCCTTCCCCGGGTGGTAACGAATCTCAAAGTCGTAATCATTCAATAATTCAATCCACCTACGCTGCCTCATATTCAGTTGTTTCTGATTAAATATGTGTTGAAGACTTTTGTGGTCGGTATATATAATACTTTTAACCCCATATAAGTAGTGCCTCCAAGTCTTTAATGCAAAAACAACTGCGCCTAATTCCAAATCATGCGTCGTATAATTTTGTTCGTGAATCTTCAATTGTCTAGACGCATAAGCAATCACCTTCGTTCATTGCATTAATACACAACCGAGACCTTGCTTTGATGCGTCACAATAAATCACAAAATCATCATTCCCTTCAGGCAATGACAATATAGGTGCCGTAGTTAGCTTTTCTTCAATAACTGAAACGCTTTCTCTTGTTCATCATTCCATTCAAATTTCTTCCCTTTATGCGTTAATGCAGTTAAGGGTTTTGCTATTCTGGAAAAGTCTTGGATGAACCTTCTGTAGTAACCAGCTAGTCCTAAAAACTGGCGTATGTGTTTCAGAGTTTTCGGGGTTTCCCACTTTTCAACAGTTTCTATCTTTGCCGGATCCACCTTAATACCTTCTTTGTTCACTATGTGACCGAGGAATTGAACTTCTTCCAACCAAAATGCACACTTTGAAAACTTAGCGTACAATTCTTCCTTCCTCAATACTTCTAACACCTTTCTCAAATGTTCACCGTGTTCTTGGTCATTCTTTGAGTAAATAAGTATGTCATCAATGAAAACAATGACAAACTTGTCAAGGTATGGTCCACACACTCGGTTCATAAGGTCCATGAACACAGCTGGTGCATTAGTTAAACCAAATGGCATGACCATAAACTCGTAATGACCGTAACGTGTTCTGAAAGCAGTCTTTGGAATATCATCTTCTTTCACCCGCATTTGATGATACCCGGAACATAAGTCAATCTGTGAATAAACAGACGAGCCTTGTAGTTGATCAAATAAGTCGTCGATTCTCGGTAGTGGGTAGCGGTTCTTGATGGTAAGTTTGTTCAACTCTCGGTAGTCGATACACAACCTGAATGTACCATCTTTCTTCTTGACAAACAAAACAGGAGCTCCCCACGGTGATGTGCTTGGTCGAATGAAACCACGCTCTAAAAGTTCTTGTAATTGGCTTTGCAGTTCTTTCATCTTGCTGGGTGCGAGTCTGTAAGGATCACGAGCTATTGGTGCAGCTCCTGGTACAAGATCTATTTGAAATTCAACGGATCGATGTGGGGGTAATCCCGGTAATTCTTTCGGAAATACATCGGGAAATTCTTTTGCAATGGGAACATCATTGATGCTCTTTTCTTCAGTTTGTACTTTCTCGACGTGTGCTAGAACAGCATAGCAACCTTTTCTTATTAGTTTTTGTGCCTTCAAATTACTAATAAGATGTAGCTTCGTGTTGCCCTTTTCTCCGTACACCATTAAGGGTTTTTCTTTTTCTCGTATAATGCGAATTGCATTTTTGTAACAAACGATCTCTGCTTTCACTTCTTTCAACCAGTCCATACCGATTATCACATCAAAACTCCCTAACTCTACTGGTATCAAATCAATCTTAAATGTTTAGCTAACCAGTTTAATTTCTCGATTCCGACATATATTATCTGCTGAAATTAATTTACCATTTGCTAATTCGAGTAAAAATTTACTATCCAAAGGCGTCAATGGACAACTTAATTTAGCACAAAAATCTCTACTCATATAGCTTCTATCCGCACCCGAATCAAATAAAACGTAAGCAGATTTATTGTCAATAAGGAACGTACCCGTAACAAGCTCCGGGTCTTCTTGTGCCTCTACCGCATTAATATTGAAAACTCTTCCGCGGCCTTGTCCATTCGTGTTCTCCTGGTTCGGGCAATTTCTAATAATGTGGCCCGGTTTTCCACATTTATAACAAACTACATTGGCATAACTTGCTCCGACACTACTTGCTCCGCCATTACTCGTTCCGACACCATTTGTTCCTTTTGTTCTATTAACCCCTGGTCCATAGACCTCACACTTAGCCGCGCTATGACCATTTCTTTTACACTTGTTGCAAAATTTGGTGCAGAACCCCGAGTGATACTTTTCACACCTTTGGCATAGCTGCTTCTGATTGTTGTTGTTATTGCGGTTATTATTATTGTTGGGATGATTGTTGTAGTTGCTGTTGTTGTTGTTGTTGTTGTTGTTGGGCCGTTTGTTGTAGTTGCGATTGATGTTGCGATTGTTGGGATAATTGTTGCGATTATTGTTGTAATTGTTGTTGTTGTTGTATTGGTGATTCTTATCACCGTTTTCCTCCCACTTTCTTTTGACTTGCTTCACATTGGCCTCTTCAGCAGTCTGTTCTTTAATTCTTTCTTCAATCTGGTTCACTAGTTTGTGAGCCATTCTACATGCCTGTTGTATGGAGGCGGGCTCGTGTGAACTTATATCTTCTTGGATTCTTTCCGGTAATCCTTTCACAAACGCGTCGATCTTCTCTTCCTCATCTTCGAATGCTCCCGGACACAATAGGCACAATTCTGTGAATCGTCTTTCGTACGTGGTAATATCAAATCCTTGGGTTCGTAACCCTCTAAGTTCTGTCTTGAGCTTATTGACCTCGGTTCTGGGACGGTACTTCTCGTTCATCAAGTGCTTGAATGCTGACCACGGTAGTGCGTACGCATCGTCTTGTCCCACTTGCTCTAGATAGGTATTCCACCATGTTAACGCAGAACCTGTGAAGGTATGCGTAGCGTACTTCACTTTGTCCTCTTCAGTACACTTACTTATGGCAAACACCGATTCGACCTTCTCGGTCCACCGTTTCAATCCGATCGGTCCTTCGGTTCCATCAAATTCCAAAGGTTTGCAGGCAGTAAATTCTTTGTAGGTGCATCCTACACGATTTCCTGTACTGCTAGATCCAAGGTTATTGTTGGTATGTAGCGCAGCCTGTACTGCGGCTATGTTTGAAGCTAGAAAAGTACGGAATTCCTCTTCATTCATATTCACGGTGTGTCGAGTAGTCGGTGCCATTTCCTTCAAAATAGTCAAATGGAACAAGTTAATCATACAGAATATTAAGAGTAGTTAATAGTATTTCGTAGCATAATATGAACTCATTTATAAAAGCTTTTTCTTCATATTAGCGTTTTATAAGTTTAAATTCGGGTAGTACCTATCCGTTAAGTTCATACTTAGTAGCTAATATACAATTCAACTACTACAATTCTATATGAAAAACTGATTATAATAATATTTCGCGTTCAAACTTTTACACAATATTTTACAAACTTACAATACTGCTTATTTTACATATAGCATGAAATATAGCACACAATAAATTTGATACAAGATGGTTGTGAAGATAATTCTAGCTAGTACAGAAGTCGTTCAGCAAAGGCAATAAAGACACGTAATTCATACGTCCAGAAACAAGTCATGCATTCTGGTTTTACTAGGAATACTTCCCATCCTTGGTCTTGTGGAACATAACCGTTATGGCCGTTGATAAGACAGCGTGTTGTAACGTCGTCAAAGGGGCGAGGGTTACGTAATGTCCAACAGTCCCGTAACAATCTAAAAACCTCATTTCTTACCCCAATTACCGACTCCGTCACTTGTGGGAACATTTTGTTTAATAGTTGTAGCCCGATGTTCTTGTTCTCACTTTGGTGAGAAGCGAACATTACTAATCCGTAAGCATAACATGCTTCTTTATGTTGCATGTTAGCTGCTTTTTCTAAATCACGAAGTCCAATATTCGGATATATTGAGTCAAAATAATTTCTTAACCCATTGCGTAAAATAGCATTTGGGTTCCCCGCAATATATGCGTCAAAGTAAACACATCGTAACTTATGGATTTCCCAATGTGATATCCCCCATCTTTCGAATGAAAGCCTTTTATAAACCAAGGCATTCTTGGAACGTTCTTCGAATGTCTTACAAACTGATCTCGCCTTAAATAGTTGTGCCGAAGAATTCTGACCGACTCTAGACAAGATTTCATCAATCATGTCTCCGGGTAGGTCTCTTAAAATATTGGGTTGTCTATCCATTTTGTGTTTTTATACTGTAAAATAGACAAGAGTTAGATTCATAAAAAAAAATACTTATTAATACAAGCAATTTTTTACATATATCATAAAGCATAAGCACACTATATTACATATATTACACCACACGAATACAACTATCTTATTCCGACTCGCTTGTTTCTTCTTCTTCGGTTTTGGTTCGTTTTGCCAAGTTTCTAGGGATATATGATGTTCCCCTAATACGAGCCATCGTAATCCACATTGGTTTAGAAAAACCTGGTGGTTTAGAGGTTCCCGGGTCATTGTTACAACTTAAGGACTTCGGGGGTTGACGATACATATAAAGTTCATCGGGGTTGGAATTAGATTTCTCTATTTTTATGCCCTTTCCCTTATTATTTTCTTTTGCCTTTTTAAATTTAGTTGGGGTAATTTCTATAACATCATCGGAATTCTCGTCGGAATCCGATTCATCGGAGAATTGGTAATCCTCCCAATATTTTGCTTCCTTGGCGGAAACACCATTGACCATAATTAACCTTGGTCGGTTGGTTGAGGATTTTCTTTTACTTAACCGTTTTATTATTTCCCCCACCGGTTCTATTTCTTCATCCGATTCCGATTCTTCTTCCGGTTCCGATTCTTCTTCCGGTTCCGACTCTTCTTCCGGTTCCTCTTCGGGAACTTGTGAATCAGTCCACGAATCATTCCAATTTACATTTGACTCTTCATTATTATTAGGTGAGTCAATGGGACTTGTTCTAGAGGTAGACATCTATCACATAATATCAAACGCGTTAAGAGATTAATATATCACATAATATTCACATGTTAAAAATATATAGTTTCCAACAAAATTTGTTAAGCAATCATTTTTCAAGTAAACACGGTCGAAGTCCAGACTCACTAATGCATCCTAACAAACTCAATAAGACACACTAATGCAAAATTCTGGTTCTCTAAGACCAACGCTCTGATACCAACTGAAATGTCCCGTTCTTATTGATTAAAAACGTTCCATATTAATTGATTTCGTTGCGAGGTTTTGACCTCTATATGAGACGTTTTTCAAAGACTGCATTCATTTTAAAACAAACCATAACCTTTATTTCATCAATAAAGGTTTAAAAAGCTTTACGTAGATTATCAAATAATGATAATCTAAAATATCCTGTTTACACACGACCATTACATAATGGTTTACAATACAAATATGTTACAACAACATAAGTTTCTTGAATGCAGTTTTTACACAATATCATACAAGCATGGACTCCAAATCTCGTCCTTATTTAAGTATGCGACAGCGGAAGCTCTTAATAATCACCTGAGAATAAACATGCTTAAAACGTCAACAAAAATGTTGGTGAGTTATAGGTTTAACCTATATATATCAAATCATAATAATAGACCACAAGATTTCATATTTCAATACACATCCCATACATAGAGATAAAAATCATTCATATGGTGAACACCTGGTAACCAACATTAACAAGATGCATATATAAGAATATCCCCATCATTCCGGGACACCCTTCGGATATGATATAAATTTCGAAGTACTAAAGCATCCGGTACTTTGGATGGGGCTTGTTGGGCCCGATAGATCTATCTTTAGGATTCGCGTCAATTAGGGTGTCTGTTCCCTAATTCTTAGATTACCAGACTTAATAAAAAGAGGCATATTCGATTTCGATAATTCAACCATAGAATGTAGTTTTACGTACTTGTGTCTATTTTGTAAATCATTTATAAAACCTACATGTATTCTCATCCCAAAAATATTAGATTTTAAAAGTGGGACTATAACTCACTTTCACAGATTTTTACTTCGTCGGGAAGTAAGACTTGGCCACTGGTTGATTCACGAACCTATAACAATATATACATATATATCAAAGTATGTTCAAAATATATTTACAACACTTTTAATATATTTTGATGTTTTAAGTTTATTAAGTCAGCTGTCCTCGTTAGTAACCTACAACTAGTTGTCCACAGTTAGATGTACAGAAATAAATCGATAAATATTATCTTGAATCAATCCACGACCCAGTGTATACGTATCTCAGTATTGATCACAACTCAAACTATATATATTTTGGAATCAACCTCAACCCTGTATAGCTAACTCCAACATTCACATATAGAGTGTCTATAGTTGTTCCGAAATATATATAGATGTGTCGACATGATAGGTCGAAACATTGTATACGTGTCTATGGTATCTCAAGATTACATAATATACAATACAAGTTGATTAAGTTATGGTTGGAATAGATTTGTTACCAATTTTCACGTAGCTAAAATGAGAAAAATTATCCAATCTTGTTTTACCCATAACTTCTTCATTTTAAATCCGTTTTGAGTGAATCAAATTGCTATGGTTTCATATTGAACCCTATTTTATGAATCTAAACAGAAAAAGTATAGGTTTATAGTCAGAAAAATAAGTTACAAGTCGTTTTTATAAAGGTAGTCATTTCAGTCGAAAGAACGACGTCTAGATGACCATTTTAGAAAACATACTTCCACTTTGAGTTTAACCATAATTTTTGGATATAGTTTCATGTTCATAATAAAAATCATTTTCTCAGAATAACAACTTTTAAATCAAAGTTTATCATAATTTTTAATTAACTAACCCAAAACAGCCCGCGGTGTTACTACGACGACGTAAATCCGGTTTTACGGTGTTTTTCGTGTTTCCAGGTTTTAAATCATTAAGTTAGCATATCATATAGATATAGAACATGTGTTTAGTTTATTTTAAAAGTCAAGTTAGAAGGATTAACTTTTGTTTGCGAACAAGTTTAGAATTAACTAAACTATGTTCTAGTGATTACAAGTTTAAACCTTCGAATAAGATAGCTTTATATGTATGAATCGAATGATGTTATGAACATCATTACTACCTTAAGTTCCTTGGATAAACCTACTGGAAAAGAGAAAAATGGATCTAGCTTCAATGGATCCTTGGATGGCTCGAAGTTCTTGAAGCAGAATCATGACACGAAAACAAGTTCAAGTAAGATCATCACTTGAAATAAGATTGTTATAGTTATAGAAATTGAACCAAAGTTTGAATATGATTATTACCTTGTATTAGAATGATAACCTACTGTAAGAAACAAAGATTTCTTGAGGTTGGATGATCACCTTACAAGATTGGAAGTGAGCTAGCAAACTTGAAAGTATTCTTGATTTTATGAAACTAGAACTTTTGGAATTTATGAAGAACACTTAGAACTTGAAGATAGAACTTGAGAGAGATCAATTAGATGAAGAAAATTGAAGAATGAAAGTGTTTGTAGGTGTTTTTGGTCGTTGGTGTATGGATTAGATATAAAGGATATGTTATTTTGTTTTCATGTAAATAAGTCATGAATGATTACTCATATTTTTGTAATTTTATGAGATATTTCATGCTAGTTGCCAAATGATGGTTCCCACATGTGTTAGGTGACTCAAATGGGCTGCTAAGAGCTGATCATTGGAGTGTATATACCAATAGTACATACATCTAAAAGCTGTGTATTGTACGAGTACGAATACGGGTGCATACGAGTAGAATTGTTGATGAAACTGAACGAGGATGTAATTGTAAGCATTTTTGTTAAGTAGAAGTATTTTGATAAGTGTCTTGAAGTCTTTCAAAAGTGTATGAATACATATTAAAACACTACATGTATATACATTTTAACTGAGTCGTTAAGTCATCGTTAGTCGTTACATGTAAATGTTGTTTTGAAACTTTTAGGTTAACGATCTTGTTAAATGTTGTTAACCCAATGTTTATAATATCAAAAGAGATTTTAAATTATTATATTATCATGATATTATGATGTACAAATATCTCTTAATATGATATATATACATTAAATGTCGTTACAACGATAATCGTTACATATATGTCTCGTTTCAAAATCATTAAGTTAGTAGTCTTGTTTTTACATATGTAGTTCATTGTTAATATAATTAATGATATGTTTACTTATCATAATATCATGTTAACTATATATATAACCATATATATATATCATCATATAGTTTTTACAAGTTTTAACGTTCGTGAATCACCGGTCAACTTGGGTGGTCAATTGTCTATATGAAACCTATTTCAATTAATCAAGTCTTAACAAGTTTGATTGCTTAACATGTTGGAAACATTTAATCATGTAAATATCAATCTCAATTAATATATATAAACATGGAAAAGTTCGGGTCACTACACTAACGATATCTTTTTCTTGGTGCCACTCGTGTGAGTGGGAAGCAGTGTTATCAATAATTTTGTAAGCATCAGTTTCGGTTTTCTTCATAATAGAACCACCAGCTGCTATATCTATGTCTTTTCTTGTAGTGATGTCGCATCCTTGGTAGAATATTTGTACTATTTGACAGGTGTCTAAACCATGTTGCGGACATCCTCTTAACAACTTTCCATATCTTGTCCATGCCTCATATAGAGTTTCATTCGGTTTCTGTGTGAACGTAACAATTTCTGCTTGAAGTCTTACGGCTTTAGATGCCGGAAAGAATTGTTTAAGAAATTTGTCAACTAAAACATCCCATGTATCAATCGCCCCTTCAGGTAACGATTCCAACCAATCTTTGACTTCTCCCTTTAAAGTCCAGGGAAATAACATGAGATATATCTGTTCATCCTCTACTTCTCGGATTTTAAATAGTGTGCAGATCCTATTAAAGGTACGTAAATGTTCATTTGGATCTTCCTTCGGCGCACCACTGAATTGGCATTGATTAGTCACCATGTGTAGAATTTGTCCTTTGATTTCATAATCTGGCGCATTAATGTCTGGATGAGTAATTGCGTGACCTTGGCCAGTGCGTTTAGCTCTCATTCGGTCTTCCATACTTAAAGGTTCCAGATTCTCCATAATTGAATTTGTTGAATCGGAATCACTAGAGGATTCTGATTTAATGGTTCGTTCCTCAACAATCTCTGTTTGAATGATTGGTGGTTCCGGAGGAAAGTTTAGAGGTTCAGGATCTACGAATCATTCCTGAATATTCTCCGGATTCTCAATTGTGAGGTCGGGTTCAAAAAATGGATTATCGGAAATTTGAACTGGAGTACTTGGTCGACTGGATGACGATTCTAAAGAAAAATCAACGGCAGTAATATTTGCTAAATGTCTTGATCTAGTTACAGGTGGTGAACGTACAAAAGGTGGTGAACGTCTTGCTCGGTGCATTCACTGAATATCCTATTAGTTTTTAAAAGGAAAGAAAAATTATAATAAGTTATCCAATCAATAGACTTTTCTGATTTTGCCCACGTTTCGAATAGCCAAAAGATGCAGCAGAGGGGCAGGATTCGTTTGGTCTCAATATAATTGAGGACTGTTTGGCTCCAATAACCCGGTCCACGTACAAATCCAACTATTACTACGAACCAGAAAATTTTGATGTCTATTAATTTAACCACTTAAAATAAATTTTCGTTATTTTAATAAATTTAGATAAGAAATAGAATAAAAATCTATGTCCTAAAACTAGAATAGCGAGAAATAAGAAAGAAAAAGAGTTCGTCGGAAAAAGATCGAAAAAGAAAAATGGTCGAAAAATAAAAGGTGATGGAAAAATAAAAGAAACTTATAAAACTTAAAAATACTTGACTAACCTAACCTTATTACTACAACTAACTTAAAATTATAATCGCAAATTGAGATTACTAATTGGAATGATAATTGATACATAGGTAAAAGTCGTCTAAAATATTAAAGCTTACAGGAAAAACTAAATCCCAAATGGAAATAACTTAAAAAGAAACTAAAACTTAAAAAGGCGTCGCAAAATTCTAAAGCACCTAAATCTTAGTCTAAAGAAAAAGCACTTAAGGAATTCTACGGCAAAGCCTAAAAATCTAGAAGTAAAAATAACTATGACAAAAACTATATCTTAAAACTAAATACGGGCTAAAAATACAAATATTATGCTAAAACGATTAAAAAGGGACAAAATATAAAAATATACAAAAAGTTGTAAAAAGTACAATTTTTTATAAAAATATTATTTTTATATTATTTATTTAATAAAACTATTAATTTAAATATATAAATAAAACTAATTAAAATTTAATATTACAAATTAATTAAAAACTTAAACTAAATAATATTATATATAAAACCTAATTAGGTTTAATAATAATAATAATAAATAATTAAAACCTAAATCGAATTAATTGCTGGACCAGGTTCGTGTCAGACGGCTCCGCGAGTCGCGGTTCCCGAAGCTGCAAACTTCCGCGAGTCGCGGGGTTCAAATTTCAACTCTGGTACAGTTTTAATTTTTACGCGTTTTTTTATTTTTTATTTTCTGTTTTTATATTTTCTGTTTATATAATCTAAAATTTTTTATATAATAAAAAAAAACTTATATTTAAAAACTTAGAATAAAAATAGAACTACTTTATAATTTTATAAATAAAAATCGTAAAACTAGATTTATATATATATATATATATATATATATATATATATATATATATATATATATATATATATATATATATATATATATATATATATTTTTATGTTTTAAATAAAAAAAAATACTTAAATAAAACTTATATAAAAATAAAGAAACTTTATAAAACTTAAATATTTAACAAAATCTTAAAAATACTTATATTTTTGTTTTTCTTTTTATATTTTTGAATATTTAAAACGTATTTTTATAAAAACGAATTTTAATAAAAGTAAACTAAAAATCTTTTTTTTTATATATATATTAGCGTTGCGCTTCCGGCTTTTAAGCGATTCCCCGGCAGCGGCGCCAAAAATACTTGATGTTTCGCGAGGTGTATAAAATAGCTTATATTTTTGCAGGAAAAACTATTAAATACGATACATTTTTACACAAGATATTTATTTATTTAGAGAATGGATATACTTAAACCTTGCTACAACACTTATAGGCAGTGTACCTAATCGTACAGTAGTGTAGTTTTTAGTAAGTCCGGTTCATTCCACATGGAATCTTTTTAAACAAAGCTTAACGCTATATTAGTTTACTTTTATAAAAATACAAATATATATATAAGTAATATTATTATTATAAAGGGGGGTTTTTATCGTTTAATGACCGGTTTGTCGATTTTAAAACTTTAGTCGCAGTTAAAACCAAATGTAAAATAATAAATATAAATACAGACTTAAATTAAAGCGTAAAGTAAATAACGATAATGAAATTGCGAATAATAAAAGTGCGATAAAATAAACTTGCGATAATTAAAAAGTACGATAATTAAAAGTACAATTAAATACAGTAACAATAAAAATGCGATAATTAGAAGTGCAATTAAATATAAAATAAAGGAAATTAAATATGA